>NC_057752.1:14891906-14939260 GCF_004010195.1 Chiloscyllium plagiosum
GCCCCCGCCCCCACTCCGGCCTATCACCCTCACCTTAACCTCCTTCCACCTATCACATTTCCAACTCCCCTCCCCCAAGTCCCTCTTCCCTACCTTTTATCATAGCATGCTTGGCACACACTCCTCATTCCTGAAGAAGGGCTCATGCCCGAAATGTCGATTCTCCTGCTCCTTGGATGCTGCCTGACCTGCTGCGCTTTTCCAGCAACACAATCTCAGACCAAAATTGCACACAGTAATCCAGGTGTGGTCTCAACAAGGACTTGTATCACTGTAGTAGCACACATCTACTTCTGAACTCAGAGTTCAAGGTGGGGTTAACATATTGACATGGAAAGAGGATTATTGGGAACAGACTGTCAAGATACATGGGTCATTTTCATGGGATGTAAGGTATAGCATGCCACAGTGCTGGTATCCCAACTATTTACAATTTGTATCAAAATGTGGTTGAAAGGTCCAAGAGTGTGGTTGCTGAATTTGCTGATGACACAAAGATAGGCAAGAGAGTAAGTTGTGGAGTACACATAAGGAGGCTGCAAAGGAACACAGATACACTGAGATATTGAGAAATCAAAGATTTGCCAGATGCACTATAATGTGGGAAAACCTGAAGTTATACACTTTGACAGGAAAAGTGAAAAAGCAGCAGATTATTTAAAGGGAGACAGATGGTTGATTGCTGGGTTACAGAAGGATCTGGATATCCTTGTACGTAAGTCACAAAAAGTTAGTTTGCAGGTAGAGTAAGAGATTAGGAAGGCAAATGGAGTGTTGTGATTTATTGTAAGAGGAATTTGTACAAGGCATTTGAGAGTTCACTTCATGGAATCATACAGTACAGAAGAGACTGTGTGGTCCAATACGTATGTAGTGCCAAAAATACATTAAATTTGCACGAGTCCCACTTTTCAGCACTAGACCCATAGCTTTGAATGTATGACACATAAAGTACTCATCCGAGTAGTTTTTTTGTGGGTTGTGTGGTTACCTATTTCAACTACCCTCCCAGGCAATGCATTCAACTGATTCTTGGAATTAAGGGCTTATTTTAGGGAAACAAAAATTGGACAGACTTGGCCTGTATCCATTGTGTAGTGATTGTAATCAGTTAAAAATCACACAACACCGGGTTATAGTCTAACATTTTTATTTGAAAGCACTAGCTTTTGGAGCGCTGCTTCTTCATCAGGTGGTTGTAGCAGCATTCTGAAAACTAGTGCTTCCAACATTCTCCCTGTGTCTGCATGGGTTTCCTCCGGGTGCTCCGGTTTCCTTCCACAGTCCAAAGATGTGCAGGTTAGGTGAATTGACCATGCTAAATTGCCCGTTCTATTAGGTGCATTAGTCAGGGATAAATGTAGGGGAATGGGTTTGGGTGGGTGGCTCTTCGGAGCGTCGGTGTGGACTTGTTGGGCTGAAGGGCCTGTTTCCACACTGTAGGGAATCTAAACTAATATACCTAAACTAATGAAACCTGTTGGACTATAAGCTGGTGTTGTGGGATTTTTAACTTTGTACACCCCAGTCCAACACCAGCATCTCCAAATCATGATTGTAATCAGGTCAACCAGGTGGACATCATAGAATATGGGTTCCCTGCTTGGGGGCTGTTAATCTGATCCAATCAGAGAGCCCTGGCTGACGGGTGAAGGGCACTGCTTGTCACTGGCCACTCGGGTGTTTTCCTATCTTCCTGGTGGTGGGAAAAAAAAAGAACATTTGGCTCACTCTGAAAGCTGGCTTTGAGGGAGTTGGATCAGTGTCTTGGATTCTCTAAGGGTAAACAAAGGCTGACGTGGTGACATGATACTGGCCTCTGTGACATTGTTACTGTGCTGATGAGAGAAAAGCACACTCCTGAAGAAATTCGCTCATAGCAGTTGTCTTTCAGTTGGGGTAAGCATTTCTGGCATCATGTCATTATTTGGCAAGCTTGACTTGTTCAAGCCTGCTGTCGAAGACTGGGCCCAGTATGCTGAAAGAATGCATTATTTCTTCTGAGCAAATGACGTTGGGATAGATGAAAAGCAATGAGTAATTCTCCTGACAGCTTCTGGACCCGCAGCTTTTCCAGTTATTAGGACCCTAGCTTTCTCTGAGGCACAGGGAAAACCTTTCAAGAATTGATGGATTATCTTAAGGAATATTATGATCCCAAGCTGCCTCTAATTCTGAGATGCTATCAGTTTTACTCGGCAATTCAAGAGCCAGGGGAATTCGTATCAGAATTTTTGACTGAGTTAAGATGACTAACGGAGGCATGTAATTTTGGTTTAACCCTTAGTGAGATGCTGACAGGCTGTTTGGTATGTGGGGTTAATGCTGTAACCATGCAAAAGGCCGACTAGTTGAAGCCAAACTGGACTTCGAACAGCACTATGACTGGCTTTATCATTGGAAAATGCAGCGCATGAGTTGCAGGGTAATCCAATGGAAGTGGACACCCTCACCAGCTTGACTGAGCTTGCGGAACACCACTTGAGTGAAGGCAATTGTGTAGCATCACTCAGGGCATATCCTGAATGATGGGACTCTAGGTCAGCCCACAACAAAACCCCAAAACAAAGCCAAGCATTGGCCAAATGGTTAAAAGTTTCTTCAGGATCTGGTTCAGCAAGCCATTGTCGCTGCTGCAGATATGCAGACTCAAGACAGCAAAAGAAAAGTCCCACTAGACCTAAATTTAGGACAGGAACTTGTAAGCTGGTATCCAGGAGAGTGCACACCATGGAAAGTCTGCCTATATCTGGTTTGAAACAGGTAGATTGCTCAGCAACATCCAAATCAGAACCAATCAGAACCAATCAAAATCAAGATCTGGTTAAATAGTCAACCGGTTCTATTGGAGATTCTAGTGAAGATGTCATGTTTGGTAACCATGTGATGCAGACAGAGCCATGTTGGTAGAGCTGTGCCCAGAGTGCCAACAAGGACAAAAAATTACCGTCAGCAGCTCCTTCACATTCGTGGGAATGGCCGGATAAATCCTGGACTTGGTTGCGTATCAACTATGCAGGTCCTTTTACAGGCTCGATATTCTGAGTTATTGTGGACACCCATTCAAAGTGGCTAGACATGCATAATGTTCAATCATCAACAAACACAGACGACCTTAGAAAAGCTGCGTGCACCTTTTGCAGTCATCGGAAAGATGTTGTGAAACTTGAAAGGGTTCAGAAAAGATTTACAAAGATGTTGCCAGGGTTGGAGGATTTGAGCTATAGGGAGAGGCTGAACAGGCTGGGGCTGTTTTCCCTGGAGCGTCGGAGGCTGAGGGGTGACCTTATAGAGGTTTACAAAATTATGAGGGGCATGGATAGGATGAATAGACAAGGTCTTTTCCCTGGGGTCGGGGAGTCCAGAACTAGAGGGCATAGGTTTTAGGGTGAGAGGGGAAAGACATAAAAGAGACCTACGGAGCAACGTTTTCACACAGAGGGTGGTATGTGTATGGAATGAGTTGCCAGAGGAAGTGGTGGAGGCTGGTGCAATTGCAACATTTAAGAGGCATTTGGATGGGTATATGAATAGGAAGGGTTTGGAGGGATATGGGCTGGGTGCTGGCAGGTGGGGCTAGATTGCGTTGGGATATCTGGTCGGCATGGACGGGTTGGAATGAAGGGTCTGTTTCCATGCTGTACATCTCTATGACTCTATGACTATGACTCCCGGAAGTGTTAGTTACAGATAATGGGTCAGTTACAGCAGGGAATTTGAGTATTTCCTAAAGTCGCATGGTATTCGACATATAAAGGCAGCTCCATACTATCCATCATCCAATGGTCTGGCAGAAACAGCAATCCAAACTTTGAAGGCAGGCTTAAAGAAATAGCGTACTGCTTTACTAGATACCAAACTGTCCTGGTTACTGTTACTGTTTGATTATCGGACCATCCCTCATGCAACTACAGGGATAACTCCAGTAGAATTGCTAATTGGGAGAAACCTTTGCACCTTCCCAGACCTTGGGAGCAAGGGTGAAACTGCATCAGGAACACGATTGCTGGACACAAGACTCCACTCAGTGCGAAAGACAGTTTACTTCAGTAGGAATAGCCCTGAATGTAGAAAAGGCACAGTCAACACGAGATCAAGTCAAATGATGTATAAAGTTCAGGTTGGTATGATGATCCTCAACAAGATGTGGACCACATGAAAGCTGCACACTTGCAAACCGTGCAGGAGCAAAACATGCCCGGCTCCTTGACAGCCTTTCTGACTGTTCTGGAGCCCGTGGGCTCGCCTTCTCAGTCAAACATTGAAGATACCTCTGAACCTGAGATGGACATTGTGAGGCCGCTGCCTCAACACTTTGCTGCCTGAAGAAGAGAACAAATTTCTTCTGAGACAATCTGGGCGCAAGAAGCGAGCTACTGTGTGTTACAGGCCAACTGTATCTGAGGCAGAGTTGGAGGAACCTGATCCAGTGCTAAAACTGGAGAGTTCTAGTTACGAAGAGAGATTAGATAGACTGAGGTTTGTTTTCTTTGGAGCAGCAGAGACTGAAGGGGCATGATTGAGATGCATAAAATTGAGGGGCATAGAGTAGACAGGGAAAAACTTTACCCCTAGGTTGGTTGGGGTGGGGAGGAAGGGGATAGAATCAAAGACTGGGACATAAATTTAAGGAATGGTGCTGCTGCTTTAGAGGGGATGTGAGGAAAAATCTTTTCACCCAGAGGATTGTGGGAATCTGAAACTCACTACATGTAAATGTGTTGGAGGCAGAAACCCTCAGTGTCATAGTGGTCTTCGGCACAGAAGAATGTGCTTCAGCCTGTCGTGCTTTATAAGTTACGAATAAGCACCTAGGTATTCTAATCCCATAACATTTAAATATTGAGATGATCATGTGCAATGCTAAAGCATACAAGGCTGTCAGTCAAGTGCTGGAAAATGGGAATCTCATAGTTAGGTGCTTTTTTTTTTAACCAGCACAGACTGGATGGGTCGAAGGAGCTTTTTCCATGCTGTAGACCTATATGATTCCAGAATCATTAATTTATGGAGTTCTGTTTCTCAGTGAGTCCTTGTCTGAAGCAGGGTCATTGTCTAACATAGCCTTTAAATTATTCAGATACCATACTCACCAGGAGTTGATAGATACAGGGGATGGACTGGGAAGTAGAGTTGTCGGGACAATTCAATCAGCTGAAATCTTGTCATGAGGCAGTGCAGGCTTGACAGTCCGAATGGCCTACTCCTGTAGAACGATTCTATGTATGACAGGCTAAGTGTGTCTAAACAAGATTTAGAATAAAATTCAGTGTTTTGTCTGAAGTTAATATTTACATTAATTGGTATCATATTGTAGGTGGAAAGGGAGAGGCGATGTCTCTAAGAACTAGAAAACCTATCAAGGACTGCTTAGAATGCTACCAAAGAGCCACAAATGGGAACCTATCAAGTATGCACCGGTCAAAAACAACCAACTATTCTAATCCTGTCAGCACTTGGCACATAGCATTGTATGCCTTGGCATTGCCAGTGCGTATCTCAATACTTCTTAAATGTTATGAGGATTGCTTTCTCTACCATCCTTACAGACAGTGAATTCCAGATTCCTCCCACGCTGCTTAACTTTAATCTATGTCCCCAGTAATTGATCCCTTCACCAAGGGCAAAGGTACCTTCTTATCTGCTCTATTTATGCCCCTGATAATTTTATACATCTCAGTCATGTTCCCCCTCAGTGACCGCTGCTTCAAGGAAAACAACCCCAGTCTGTCCAATCTCTCTTTGTAACTAAAACTCTCCAGCCCAGGTAATATTCTGGTAAATCTCCTCTGCATCCTCTCCAGTGTGCCAAATGCTGCCTATATTGTGGATTCCAGAACTGCACACAATAACTGTGGCCTAACCAATATTCTCCATAGTTCCAGTAGAACTTCCCTGCTCTTAAACTCTATGCCTTAGCTGATAAAGGTAAGAACGCCAAATATTTCTCCATTCCTTCAATGGAGAGGTGATGTTGCAGTGGTAACGTCACAGGATTAGTAAGCCAGAGGCCCAGGCTAATGTTATGGACATGAACGTCCAAATCCCACCTTCAGTAGTAGAATTTGAAATTAATTCAGAAAAACTTCAATATAAAGCTTGCAGATATTGGCCAATAAATTATGATTAAAAATCAGGGCAGAGACCATCAAAAGCGAGGAACTGCAGGGGTTAAAAATGAGGCAGGAACAAAGAGATGCCAGCTAAATGGAGAAAATTAGATTGGAGTTACTTGTAGCAACTTCAAAATTGTGTTGTTTGCCATGGAAGTAGAATACCCAAAGTAAAAGTTCATGCAAGCTGAAAATAGTTACAGCGCTGCAGATACTGTGGGGGAGAAAAAAGAGCAAACTCTATAAATTGAACAAATTTGAAGTAGTTGCTCAATACAGAGTACATCAGACTCTAGTTGCTAGCTCAGATGAATGAATGTTGACAATTTCATCTGAAAGGTGATGAAGACAGCACTCCATCAATACAGCAGCAAAACAGCACCCTGCATCATTTACTCAAGTCTCCTGGAGTCGGGCTTGATCTTTAGGCAGGAGTGCCAAAAACTGCCATCCAGTGTCAGATCTAATAGCTGATAAATTCAGTCAGCACTGGGAGTTTAACTGCACTTGTTCACAGTTGAAGGCTTAAAATAGCTTGCAATATTCTACAATGCTGTACAACTTGTACAATGCTTCTACAACTGTGAAACATTGAAACTTACTGTACCTGTGCCAAATCACAGTGTGACAATCTGTTTTTCAGCCAGCAGAATTGTAATAGGCTCACTTGTGTAAACAATGTCAGCCGCTGAGAGATTTTACAAAGTGTTTTCTCTAATTTAGATTGGAGAAGGAAATTTGCTGCTTATTGTCCATATTTCGTTAACTATTGCTGTGACTGATTATTCAATTGCAACAAAATCTCAGCAGGTCTGGCAGCACCTGTAAGGAGAGCAAAGAGCTGATATTTCGAGTCTAACTGACCCTTTGTCTCGAAACGTCAGCTCTTTGCTCTCCTTACAGATGCTGCCAGACCTGCTGAGATTTTCCAGCACTTTCTCTTTTGGTTTCAGATTCCAGCATCCGCAGTAATTTGCTTTTATTCAATTGCAACATATCATTCTGGTCAGTATGCTCATTAATGGGATATTATATTAGAAAGTACCATTTGTGGCTCTTTGGCGGTACTATAAGCAGCCCTTGGCTGGTTTTCTGGTTCTGTTTAAGTGATTAAGATGCTGATTTTATTTTGGAACTTTTTGGTTGGATATCAGATAGTGTGAAGTCAGCACAGCCCCCTTTTGTACTCAGCTTGACAGCTGAACATATGTCCTTGACTGGGCTTCTATAAACAGGCAGGTTGAGACAGGAAAGCCATCAGGTTTAATAGAAGATGATGTGATGATGAACTGTCAGCATAAAGAAGAGTGGGCTGGAAAGTAAACTCACGCATGCAGTCATTCCAATTATTGAAAAATGCTCCCACCATAAACTAATGAACAAACCTTTTATGTAATGGAGTTCCATATGTCTGCAGATAGTGAAACCGTATATCAGATATCATTCTCCCTTTCCATTCCTGTGAGGATTAAATAGTCCAAAAAAAATGTTTGTGTCTGTATGTTTGTTTTCAATAAATCAAAGATCACAAATTGCAGAGCCATTGCTGCAGGCTATAATAGTTTTGAACTTGAATATTGAAGGTTATATGATATTTAGGAAGAAAAAGTAACTAGGAAAAAGTAACTAGTGTGGCCCTGTTAATTAATGATGGGATGATTTCAGCTTAGGTAACCAGGATTTAGAAGTGGTTTGGGTAGAGATCAGAAATTATAAAGATAAGAAGGAACTTGTGAAAATGGTATATAGGCCACCTAACAGTAGCCATATGGTCGGATAGAGTATAAAGGAAGAAATAATGGGAGCTTGTCAGAAAGGTACCCACAACAATCATGGAGTATTTTAATCTCCATATAGACTGGAAAAAATCAGATGAGGAAAGGCTTCCTGGATGATGAGTTCATTTAATCATTTTTTCAGGAGTTCCTCGGTAGTGTTGTAGGCCCAAACCATCTTCAGCTGCTTCATCAATGACCTTCCCTCCATCATAAGGTCAGAAGTGGGGATGTTTGCTGATGATTTGCACAATGTTCAGCATTATTCGTAACTTCTCAGATACTGAAGGAGACCATGTTCAAATGCAACAAGATCTGGGCAATGTTCTGGCTTGGGCTAACAAATGGTAAGTAACATTCACGTCACACAAATTTGCAGCTCCAACAAGACTCTGGAACCTTGACACCATCTAGGACAAAACAGCCTGCTTGATTGGCATCTCACCCATAAGAAACATCCACTCCTTTCACCACTGATGCTCAGTAGCAGCAGTATGTACTATCCACAAGATCCTTAACATCTTCCAAACCCAAGACCACTTCCACCTAGGCGGACAAGGGCAGCAGATAAATGAGAACACCCCCTGTAAGATCCCCTCCAAACCACTCAGCATCCAGACTTGGAAATATATAGCTCGGTCAAAATTTTGGAGCGCTCTCCCTCAGGGCAATGTGCAGCACGTGGCGTGCAGTGGTTCAAGAACGCAGCTCACCACCACTTTCTCAAGGGGGCAACTAGAGATGGACAATGAATACTGACCAGCCAGTGATTTCCATGTCCCATGAATGAATTTAAATGAAGAATGTTTTGGGATAGTTTTTCAGATCTGGAGCCAACTGGACAGCAGGCTTGAATAGACCTAGTATTGTGCAATGAGATAGGATTAATTCGTGACCTCATAGTGAAGATGCCCCTAGGTAGCAGCAATCATAATATGATTGAATTTTAGACTCTGTTTGAAGGAGTAAAGAGTAGCATCAAGTTTAAACTTAATAAGGGCAATTATGAGGGCATCAATGTAGCACTTGTTAAAGTGAACTGGTAAATTGGGTGAAGGGATAGGACAATAAAGAGGCAACGGCAGATATTAAAGGGGATATTTCAGAATATATAATATTTCCGAATATACCAATAAGAAATAAAAATTCCAAGGTGGTGTCCAAAAGACTCCATCCCTAGGGTCTTTAAAAAAAATGCCTTGTGAGATAGTTGATGTGTTGGTTCTAATTTTTAAACATTTTCTAAATTTGGAGAAGGTTCCATTCGATTAGATGATAGCGAATGCAACTCCTTTAAGCAAAAATGGAAGGAGACAGAAAGCAACAAACTGCATTCCAGTTAGATTCCCTACAGTGTGGAAACAGGCCCTTCAACCCAACAAGTCCACACCGACCCTCCAAAGAGCAACCCACCCAGACCCATTCCCCTACATTTACCCCTGACTAATGCACCTAACACTACGGCAATTTAGCATGGCCAATTCACCTGACCTGCACATCTTTGGACTGTGGGAGGAAACCGGAGCACCTGGAGGAAACCCACGCAGACACGGGGGGGACTGTGCAAACTCCACACAGACACTTGCCCGAGGTGGAAATTGAACCTTGGTCCGTGGCGCTGGTAGGCAGCAGTGCTAACCACTGAGCCACTGTGCCGGCCTAAGCTTAATACTTGTCACGTTTCACCAATTTATTGGAGTTTTGAGAAAGTTACAAGCTGTGTAACTGGACAACCAATGGATGTGCTTTAGATTTCCAGAAGGCGTTGTGTAAGATGCCACACCAGAGCAGATGACATATTGACATAGATAGAAAACTGAATGGGAAATATCAAACCGAATAGGCATAAATATGTTGGCATATTTATTCTGGTTGGCAATATGTAATGAGTAGTGTGCCACAGGGATCAATGCTGGGGCGTGAATTGTTTACAATTTATGTAAGAGACCAAAGTTAGGGAGAAATTAAGTTGTGAAGAGGCCATAAGGAGCCTAATTAGGGATATAGATACGTTGCGTAATTGGACAAAGATCTGGCAAATATGCAAAGATCATCCATTTTGGCAGGTAGGATAAAAACAAAGAATTTTATTAAAATAGTGAGAGATTGCTGAGCTTTGAGATGCAGAGAGATCTGGGTGTCCTAGTGCATGAATTGTAAGGTTAGTATGCAGGTACAGCAAGTAATCAGGAAAACTTAAGAGATGTTATAGTTTATTCTGTGGGAATTGAATAGAAAGGGAGGGAGATTATGCTTCAATTATATAGCAATAGTGAGACTGCATCTGGAGTACCATATATAGTATTGGTCTCCCTTATTTGAGGACGGATAGAAATGTGTTTGAAGTGATTCATATAAGATTTACCACACTAATACCTGGATCATTAGACAGTGTAGCGCACGCGCAGGCTCATCAGCCCACCATGTCTGCACTGACTACATTGACATTTCAAACTAATCCCATCTGCCTACACATGGTGGGAATTGTACCCAGGTCTCTGGCGCTGTGAGGCAGCAGTGCTAACCACTGCGCCACCGTGCTGCATTTTTTTTTTAGATTCCCTACAGTGTGGAAACGGGCCCTTCGGCACAACAAGTCCACACCGACATTCTGAAGAGTAACCCACCCAGACCCATTTCCCATTTCCTCTGACTAATGCACCTAACACTGTGGGCAATTTAGCATGGCCAATTCACGTGACCTGCACATCTTTGGACTGTGGGAGGAACCGGAGCATCCGGAGGAAACCCATACAGACACTGGGAGAATGCGCAAACTCCACACAGACAGTCACCCAAGGCGGGAATCGAACCCGGGTCCCTGGCACTGTGAGGCAGCAGTGCTAACAACTGAGCCACCCTGCCGCCCCCAAAGGTTTAGGGTGAGAGGGGAAATATATAAAAGAGACCTAAGGGGTAACTTTTACACAGAGGGTGGTGTGTGTATGGAATGAGCTGCCAGAAGAAGTGGTGGAGGCTGGTACAATTACAACATTTAAAAGGCATCTGAATGGGTATATGAATAGGAAGAGTTTGGAGGGATATGGTGCTGGCAGGTGGGACTAGATTGGTGTGGGATATCTGGTCGGCATGGACGAGTTGGACCGAAAGGTCTGTTTCCATGCTGTACATTTCTTTGACTCTGACTATCCACCGATCAATGCCTCTCGTAATTTTATACATTTTATATCAAGTCATCCCTCAGCCTTTGGTCTCGAAAGCAACCCAAATTTGTTTAGCCTCTCTTTGTAGCTAATACTCTCCAATTGAGGCAGTAAAAAAGGTCAACCTCTTTTGCACTCTTTCCAAAGTCTCCACAATCTTCCTATTATGTGGCAACCAGAACTGCGCACACTACTTTAAATGTGGCCAAATTAAAGTCTTATACAACTGCAATATGACTTGCCAACTTTTACAATCGATTTTCCAAACGATGAAGGCAAGCATACCATATGCCTTCTTTACCACCTTATCCACTTGTGTTGCCACTTTTAGGGAGTTATGGACTTGCACCCTAAGATCCCTTTATATATTAATGCTCCTGCCATTTACTGTATAATTTCCTCTTGTATTTGACCTCGCAACATGCATCATCGCATTCATCCCTGATGAAGGGCTTTTGCCTGAAACGTCGATTCTCCTGCTCCTTGGATGCTACCTGACCTGCTGTGCTTTTCCAGCACCACAGTCTTGACTCTAATCTCCAGCATCTACAGTCCTCACTTTCACCTATCACCACACTTGTCTGGATTGAACTCCATTTGCCATTTTGTTGCCCAACTTTCTAAGTGATCTATATCCTGCTATATCCTTTGGTAACCTTCCTCACTATCCACAAGTCAACTAATTTTTCTGTTTTCTGTAAACTTACTAAACAAATGGGTGGGTTGTCTTCTGAGGAAAGGTTGGATGGGCTAGGAATGTATTCAATGAAGTTTAGAAGAGGAAGAGGTGGCTTGATTGAAACATAAGATTCAGAGTGTTCTCGATAGCGTGAATATGGAAAGGATGTTTTCTTTAGGTGGAGTATCTAGAGCTAGGAAGTCACCCGTTGTGGGTGGAAATGAGAAGAGGATTGTGAGCTGCATTCCCCCTCCCCCCACCTCTTCTTTTCCACTGTGTAAACCTGTGAGGTCCAACATGCAGAAGTCACTGTGCTGGTACACCACTTGGCATGTGCAAGACCTCCAAGGGAGTGGAGACCTGAGACGAAATGTTGATCATGGGTCTTTGGAAGTCTCTTCCTCACAATTCAATGGAAGCAATGTCATTGAGTATTTTTAAGGTAGAGAGAGATAGATTCATGTTGGAAGTAGTGTATTGGCGAAGATAGAGAATTGGCTGATGGGCAGGAAATAGTGAATGGGGATAAAGGGGTTCTTTTTCAGGTTGGCAATCTGTAATCACAGGAAGTAATGCAACTGTTTACAATATTTTTAAGTAATTTGGAAGAAGAAAGCCAAATGTACTGTAGCCAGATTTGCAGGTGATGCAAAAATAGGTAGCAAGGCAAGTTATGAGAGGGATAGAAGCGGTTTACAAAGGTATTGATAGGTCATGTAATTGATCAAAAAGTTGGCAAATGGAAAATAATGTGGCAAAATGTGCAGTTTGTTATTTTGGAAGGTGAACAAAAGAGCTTTATTATTTAAATAGAGAAAGGTTGTGGAAATCTGTAACACAAAGGGACTTGGGCGTGTTTGTATACGACACCCAGAAAGCTAGCACACAGGTGCAGCAATTAATCAGGAATGCTAATGAAATGTTGGCTTTTATTTTGGGGGATTGGGATGGGAGGTGGTGGAGAAGAAGAGTAGGGAAATCTTACTGCAGCTGTGCAAGGTGCTAGTGAAACCACATCTGGAGTACTGTGAACAGTTTTGGTCCCCTTGTTTCAGGAAAGATACCGTTGCATTGGTAGCAGTTCAGAGAAGGTTCACTAGGATAATCCCAGTAACAGAGGGGTTTTATTATGAGCAAAGGTTAGACAGGTTGGGAGTCTGCTTATTGGAGTTTAGAATGGGAGGTGATCTAATTGAAATATGTAGAATTTTTAAGGGGCTTGACTGGGAAAATACTGAGAAGGTGTTTCCCCTAAGAGGGCATCATCCCAAAATAAATGGGTGCCAATTTAAGATGGAGATGAGGAAGCATTTTTTTGTGGGTTGAGAGTCTTTGGAACTCCTTCCTACAGAGAGCTGTAGGGGCAGAGTCCTTAAGTGTCTTTAAGGCTGGGAGAGATTTTTGATCAGTAAGGGAATTAAGGGTTACAAGGAAAAAGCAACAAAGTGATGTGAGGAATGTCATATCAGCCATGATCCTATTGAATAGTGGAGCAGGCTCGTTGGGCCAAAAGGCCTTACTCCTATTCTTGTTTCTTATGAGTAGGTAGGAATTAGGAGGAATCAGATTAGTCATGATCTCATTGGGAGGCTGAGTGGCCTATTACTGCTCCTTCCTCATGTGACTGTAAATTGTGCTTCTTCAGATCTGTTGCAAGTTTTATTCTTTGTCCAAATTGTGTTTACCACGCTCTGAAATTGAGCTTCTGTTAGTTCATGTTGCCCATCTTAATCGAGCAGCTTTTTGGGTGGCTTGAGCCACTGTGCTGTTCCGCCATACTGAAGTAAACTCAAGTTAAATGTGAAGCCAAGTGCTATGACTAATTCGGTGAGCAACTATTTTGACAAGGCAAACTAACATTGGGTTCTTGTTGAATGCAGTATCATTAGTTCCAAATATCCAATGATTTTGCTGAATTATTTTGGTGTATTCAGGTGCACAGAGAGCTGGTTCTGTTTTCTGCTAATACAGTTCTGCATGGAAGAATGTAGAGGAAGGAGTATATTCCTGCTGTACATCTCGAGTATTTGTATCACTGAAGATTGTAAGCCACATTAAGTTTTTTTTTGTTTTCAGGCATTTCTTTGTCCTTTCCGAGACTGCTGCTTCTGGGGCCTTAACAGATATCTTTGTAGCATCTTAAATACAGGTGAGGTCCCAGAAGACTGGGGAATTGCTAATGTTGTCCCCTTGTTTAACGAGGGAAGCAGGGATAATCCAGGGAATTATAGACCGGTGAGCCTGATGTCAGTGGAAGGGAAGCTGCTTGAGAAGATACTGAGGGATAGAATCTTCCCTATCCCTCAGTATCTCTTTACATTTGGAAGAAAATGGGTGTATCAGTGATAGGCAACATGGTTTTGTGCAGGGAAGGTCATGTCTTACAGACTTAATAGAATTCTTTGAGGAAGTGACAAAATTGATTGGTGAGGTTAGGGCTGTAGATGTCATTTACATGGACTTCAGTAAGGCGTTTGATAAGGTTCTTCACGCGCGGCTGATGGAAAAAGTGAAGTCGCGTGGGGCCCAGGGTGTACTAGCTACATGGATAAAGAACTGGCTGGGCAACAGGAGACAGATCGTAATGGAAGGGAGTTTCTCAAAATACAGAACTGTGACCAGTGGTGTTCCACAGGGATCTTTGCTGGGACCATTCTTGTTTGTGATTTACATAAATGATCTGCAGGAAGGTATAGGTGGTCTGATTAGCAAGTTTGCAGATGACACCATGATTAGTGGAGTAGCAGATAGTGAAGGGGACTGTCAGAGAATGCAGCAGAATATAGAAAGATTGGAGATTAAGGCAGAGAAATGGCAGATGGAAGTCAATCCAGGCAAATGAGAGGTGATGCAGTTTGGAAGATCCAGTTCAAGAGTGAGCTATACAGTATGTGGAAAAGTCCTGGGGAATATTGATGTACATAGAGATCTGGGTGTTCAGGTCCATTGTACCTTGAAGGTGGCAATGCAGGTCAAGAGAGTGGTCAAGAAGGCATATGGCAGGCTTACCTTTGTCAGATGGGGTATTGAGTGCAAGAGTTGGCAGATCATGTTACAGTTGTATAGGACTTTGGTTTGGCCATGTTTGGAATACTGCGTACAGTTCTGGTCGCCACATTACAAAAGGATGTGGATTGTTTGAAGAGGAAGCAGAGGAGGGTCACCAGGATGTTGCCTGGTATGGAGGGCACTAGCTGTGAAGAGAAGTTGAGCAGATTAGGATTATTTTCATTGGAAAGGAGGCGGTTGAGGGGGGACCTGATTGAGGTCTACAAAATCATGAGAGGATAGCAAGAGTCTTTTTTTCCCCAGGTTGGGGGACTCAATTACTAGGGGTCACAAGTTCAAGGTGAGAGGGGAAAAGTTTAAGGGAGATATGTATGGAAAGTTCTTCATGCAGAGTGTGGTGGATGCCTGGAATGTGTTGCCAGTGGAGTTGGTAGAGGTGGGCACAATAGCAGCATTCAAGACAGATACATGAATGGCAGGGAGCAGAGGGATACAGATCATTGGAAAATTGATGACAGATTTCGATCAAGGATCTGGATCGGCACAGGCTTGGAAGGCCAAAGGGCCTGTTCCTGTGCTGTAATTTATATTTTTTTTTGTTCTTCAAAAATTCTCAGCACATGTTCATCACAGATTTGGATATATGTCATGGAGAGCAAGGTGCCGGAGCTCTGTAGAACTCCACTGAAAAAAGCCGCCACCTTGTCATAAAGCCACTCATTGACTGTTACACCATTTGTTTCCCACTACTGAAAAAATTTTGGATCAAGCCTGTCATTTCATTCTTGGATCCCATGCATTCTTTTCTGATTAGCATGTCGTGTGAAACCTTGTCAAAAGCTTTGCTAAAATAATCAGTATAGGTGACATCAAATGTGCTGTCCCATCATCTCTCCTTGCTACCTCCTCAGAAAACTCAATCAAGTGAGTCGAGCATGACCTTCCCTTGCTGAATCCATTCTGTGCTTGATTCATTGTAAAGACCATATTTTTAATACTCTGAATTTTTGATTGCAAACTGAAATGGGAAAGGAGCTGTTTTAAAAACCAAGGATTGACTGCACATTTTAGAAATGAGTATCCTGCCATTCCCTATAACTGTTAACAGAGCTGTTTGTTCAAGCAGTTGCCAAAGATGTAGTTACAGATGAGCAAGAGCAAAGGGGTGTGTATGAATGGAGTCAGCAATAATTAGTGATGTGGTGACCAGTTATAGATGACAAAGGCCTCCTGCCTGCCAATAATAATGTGATCGGTTCCTGGGTAGCTGAACAGCTTTGGGTGTAAATATTCTGGTAATAAGCCATTGGACCTCTGGAAAGGAAGGGGCTGTATTTTGCTTCAACAGTGAAAAGCATCTCAAGCTTGAAGATAGGGGAAATAAATTGACTATCAATTGCTGTAAGCTGTGGCTTTTAATTAATATTTCATTCTCATCCTTCCTGACTCTAATATTTGCATAATCTCTCTCTTGTGAAGACTAATGCCAACTATTCAATAAGAACTTTGCCCATGTCTTCAGGCTTTTACTTCTGTGGTCTCCAATTGGCCCTACTCTTCGGCATCTTTTGGTTTGCTTACTCTTTTAGCACTAGTTGGTTGACTACAGTGGTAAAGTCCTGGGATCTAGAAACCAGACTCCATAATGAAGTGGAGATGAGTGATTTTCTTTTGCAAAGGAAGAAAATACAATTATTATTTTATGCATGCTGGTTAATGTGCAGATCATTTTTAATTTGAAAGGCATTTTTTGAGTATTTCTAATATCTTGCCCTTCTTCCAGTCATTTTCTCTGGTCTTTCACTTTTCCTTGATCCTTTTTTGCCAGATTTTGTAGGGTTTTTTTTCTAAGCTTTAATGTACAACTTGTAGGTCTGGGTTGAATACTACAGAGTCTCTGAAGAGTCGTACTGGACTCAAATTTAATTCTGTTTCCCTATCCACAGCTGTTGTTAGGCATGCTGAGTTTCTCCAGCATTCTTTGTGTCTTTCAGATTTCCAGCATCTGCATTGTTTTGCTTTCATTCACGTGTATACTTTCTGAAGTATCTTCCATTCTATGCTACAGTTTAAGATTTTTCAGTAGTGATTGCGTTCGTAAAACACTAAATGTTTGGATGATCAGTGGTGTTTCAACACATTTCAATTCCTCTTTGTTTCTGGTGCTGAACTTGTCTTTTTTGTCATGATTGGCTGTACCACCAAAGTGAGCTGTTGGAAACCTACCTAATCAAACTCTCATTTATTATTTTTGACCTTCTGCTTTGAAGATCTGTTAGCTTTGTTTCACTTTCCTTTCTCTTGCCTGATATTCTCTGAGAATAGAATCCAAAATGTAAAATTAAAATTTTGAAATTGCTCCCATAGATTTCCCATTGGCTTGTTGCTTTTAAATATCATGAGTCATTGTAAACTAATTCCATCCACATTTGGAGCAAGGAGTGGGTGAATGACATCAGCACAAAATTGTGAAGTTATCCCTGTATTTTTGCAAGGTAGAATTAAGTTAAAGATGCCTTACCACTGTCCTTACCTTCTCTCCCCATTACTTTGCTGCTTATTTTTTGCTGATACACTGGCAGCCAACCTGAAAAGTAATATTTTCTTCTATGGTTAATTGTTAAGTCCATATAAGATGTGGTCTAGCTCATAAGCATACAATGTATGGTGCATGTACATTGATGAGGAGATTGAAGTACTGGCATCCTCCAAGAACATTACAAAGGAAATCTATGAGCCGTTTCTATGGTGCCACAGATGCTGACGGTCACTTAATCATACAGCATTGAAACTGGCCCTTTGGCCCACCATGTCTGATGCTGACCAACAAGCACCAAACTACGCTCATCCTGTTTATCTGCATTTGGTCCATAGCCTACTATGTCCTGGCATTTTAACTGGTTATCCAGATGCTTCTTCAATGTTGTGAGACTACCTGCCTCCAATACGCTCGGGCAGCGTGTTCCATATTCATATCACCCCTTGGATGAAAACGTCTCTCTTGGATCTCCCCTAAACCCTGACTTCTCACATTAAACTTATGTTGAACTCTGTCTATGCTTCTCATAATTTTGTATACCTCAATCAGATCCCTCCTTAGCCACCTCTGCTCCAAGGGAAACAAAGCCAGCCTATCCATACTCTCCTCATAACTGAGAATTTTCATCCGAGGCAGCATCCTGGTGAAACTCCTCTGCACACACTCCAATCCAATCATATCCTTCTGAAAATGTGGCAACCAGAATTGCACACAGTGTTCCATCTGTGGCCAAACGAATGTTTTATATTCAAGAGTGTGGTGCTGGAAAGGTACAGCAGGCCAGGCAGCATCCGAGGAGCAGGGAAATCGATATTTTGGACAAAAGCCCTTCATCAGCAATGAAGCCCTTCCTGATGAAAGGCTTTTGTCCAAAACATCGATTTTCCTGCTGTACTTTTCCAGCACCACACTCTAGATTTTAATCTCCAGTATCAGCAGTACTCAATTTTGCCTGAATGTTTTATATTCTCTGCCCAAGCTAATGAAGGCAAGCATCGCATATGCCTTGTTCACTACCTTGTCTACCTGTGCTGACACCTTCAGGGATCTATGGACTTGTACATCAAGTTCCCTTTGTTTCTCAGTACTCATTGTGCATATCCTTCCCTTAGTAGACCTTCCAAAATGCATCACCTTGCACTTATCAGGATTAAATTCCTCTTGCCATTGCTCTGTCCAATTTACTAGCCGATCAGTATCAGACCGCAGCTTGAAACCATCCTCCTCAGTATCAACAAGAAACACCAACTTTTCTGTCATCTGCAAACTTGCTAATTAAACCTTCTCCATTCACATCCATGTGATTAATTAATGTACATTACAAACAGCAAGGGCACAGCACCAATTCCTGTGGTCCAGTGCTGGTCACAGGCTTCCAATCACAGAAACAAACGTCCATCATCACCCTTTACCTCCTATTTGTGCACCGGTTTTGGATTCCGTTTACCAATTTGTCATGGGCTGTTACTTTCTGGACCTTGTCAAACGCCTAATTAAAATCCGTGCAAACTGCACCAACTGGATTGCCCTCATCAATATATTTAGTTGCCTTTTCAAAAAACTCAATTAAATTAGTCAGACACTACCTTTCTGTAGCAAATGTGTGCTGACTATCCCTGATCAATCCCTGCCTTTCCAGTATTGATTAACCCTGTCCTTCAGAATTTTTCCAATAATTTCTCCACCACTGACATCAGACGAACTGGTCTGTGATTACCTAGCCTATCCCTTGAACAAAGGAAACACATTAGCTGTCCTCCAGTTGTCTGACGCTTCATCCTTGGCAAGCAAAGTATTAAATATATCTGCCAGGACCCCAGCAATCTCCTTCCTTGCCTCCCACAGTAGTCTGGGATACATCTCATTAAGCCCTGGGGATTTGTGCATCTTTATGCCTGCTAAAAAATTTTAAAACCTCCTCCTGAACATCTTAACTTATTCTGGAACCTCACCATCTCATCTGAAATCCCAGGTTACAATGTCTTTCTCCTTTGTGAATGCAGATGAGAAATCTTCATTTCAGATCTCACCCACACATAGGTTGCACCTTTGATCTTTCACAGGTCCTACTCTTTTCCTGGTAAACCTCTTACTCTTAATAAACTAATAAAATGCCATAGGGCTTTACTTAATCCCATCTGCCGAAGATATTTTATGGTCCCCACCCTTGCCCCCCTAATTTCTTTTTTAAGAAGTTGTATCGTCGATCCATTTGCAATAAGGCTATACGCCTTCTTAATTGTCGCATCTAAGTGCTATCTCATAGAGTCAGCGAGATGTACAGCACGGAAACAGACCCTTCGGTCCAACTTGTCCATGCTGATCAGATATCCTAACCTAATGAAGTCCCATTTGCCAGCACTTGGGACTTCATCCCTCCAAACTCTTCCTATTCATATACCCATCCAGATGCCTTTTAAATGTTGTAATTGTACCAGCCTCCACCACTTCCTCTGGCAGCCCATTCCATGCATGTACCACCCTCTGTGCCCCTAAGGTCCCTTTTATATCTTTCCCCTCTCACTCTAAAACTATGCCCTCTAGTTCTGGACTCCCCCTCCCCAGGGAAAAGACCTTGTCTATTTATTCTATCCATGCCCCTCATGATTTTCTAAATCTCTATAAGGTCACTCCTCAGCCTTCGATGCTCCAGGGAAAACATCCCAGCCTATTCAACCTCTCCCTATAGCTCAAATCTTCCAACCCTGGCAACCCTTGCTAGGGTTGGAAGATTTGAGCTATAGGGAGAGGTTGTAAATCCTTTCAGAACGCTTTTAAGTTTCACAACATTCTTCCGATAGGAAGGAGACTGAAATTGCACACAATATTCCTAAAGTGGCCTAACCAATGTCCTGTACAGCTGCAATAAGACCTCCTGAACAATGCAGTATACTTGCCGTCCTTTCTATATCCAAGAGTCCATCGCATGTGTGGAGAAACTATCCTTGATATCAGAACTAAACTCTTCTCATATCCTAATTTACACCAATCTCACTGATCACTCCTTGTGCTTCCTGATCTACATTGGCTCTAGTCCAAATTTTTAAAGTTCTCATCCTTGCATTAATTTTCTTTTGTGCACTCCCCCTTCCCTATGTTTGTAATCATTTCAAAACTGATTCAAATATAAGGAATTGTTCTGAAAAGCTACAGCTTACACCAATGCAGCAGACATTTTGCACCAGAAAAATTCACAAGTAGGAGTGACGTGTGAATAATTAATTGGCTTTTTATTTTGGTGTTACTGTTTAGGGGAAATTTGGTCACTGGATTAAAATAACTTGCTGCTCTTCCATTAGCATCATGGTATCTTTTATATTCACCTGACCCCTGGGGCAGGTGGGTGTCAGCAAATTAGCATCTTATCTGAAGGACAGCACAAGCAACAAATGCAGCACTTTCTTGTGCTCCCAATGAAATGTGAGGCTAGATCATGTGCTCAAACCTTGGTATGCAGATGTTAAATTCCTTTTCAAAACAAAATGGGTAAGGTGATCAAGTGTCATGTATTGCAAGTAGGAAGGAAAAATAAAACAACTTGTGTACTTCAAGGATGGTGTGCACATTGGGTAGAGTGAATCTGGAGGAGACCTTGGAGCCTCCGTAAATTCAGAGTAGCAATTAACAAAGACATTGGAATGTTGATATAATGAACAAATGGTAAAGTGAAAATCAATACTGGGCCAGTGAGAAAAGGGTGGTGGAGTGGAACAAACTGAATTGCTCGTGCAGAGTGCCAGCACAGCCCTGATTGACTGACTGAATAGCCTCCTTTGTGCTATAAGCCTGACATAATTCTTTGAGCCAAGAAGCTGCAAGACTGTGTAAATTGTAGTGAGGTAATGTGTGAGAACACCACCACCTGCAAGTTCCCTTCCCTTTCAGGTGTGATATCCTCATGATTTGGAACTATATTACCACTGTTACTGGACCTTCGCAAACAGCAATGTGTGTGTGCCTGTACCACATGGACTGCAGCAATTCAAGAACATAGGATCAGGTGTAAGCTATTCAGCTCGTCAAGCCCATTTCACCATTCATTTAGATCATCACTGATTATTTATCACAAAACCACTTTTCTGAGCTATCTTCATATAGAAATGAAGCAATTCGGAGAAGTATGCCATTTGGTCCTTCAAGCATATTTAATGTGATCATGGCTGATCCTCTACCTCATTGTCATATTCCCGCTTTCTCCCCGTACCCGCTGATGCCTTTAAAAGCTAAAATTTTATCTACCTCCTCCTTGAATATATTGAGTGACTTGGCCTCTGCAGCCTTCAGTGGTAGAAAATTGTACAGGGTTCATTACCCATTTTTCCTCGTCTCAAATTGTAAATGGTCTATTCTGTATCCTGAGACTATGTCCCCTGATTCCAGACTCCCCCACCAGGAAACATTTACCCTACATTTAGTCTGCCCAGCCATGTTAGGATTTAGCTGTTTCAATCAGATCCCTTCTCATCCTTCTAATCTTTAATGAATGCAAGGCCAGTGGCAAGTCTGTCCTCTCTTAAGTACAGAGATTAAAATAGCTCAAAGTGCACCAGTTCTCGTCTCACTAAGGCACTGTATAACCTCAGTAAAACATAGGCGAAAGTGAGGACTGCAGATGCTGGAGATCAGAGTCTAGAGTCTGGTGCTGGAAAAGCACAGCGGGTCAGGCAGCATCCAAGGAGCAGGAGAATCGATGTTTCGGGCAAAAGCCCTTCATCAGCCCTTCAGTAAAACATTCCTACTTCTGAACTCCAATCCTCTTGCAATGAAGGCCAGTATACCAGTTGCCTTTATATTTACTTGTTGCACATGTCTGTTCACTTTTGTTGACTGATGTGAAAGGACATCCAGATCCTATTGTATATCCACACTTCCTAGTATCTCACCATTTAAATAATAATCTTCCTTTCTGCTTGTCAAACTGAAGTTTATAACTTTGTGTTTATCCACGTTGTACTGTGTCTGCCATGTATTTGCCCACTCGCTCAACTTAGCTAAATCACCTTGAAACCTTGCTGCATATGCCTGACAACTCAATCCTGCCCAGTCATATTGTCAGAATACTTGGAAACGTTGCATTTGGTTCCCTCATCCAGGTCATTTACATGTAACATGAATAGCTGGGGTCCAAGCAGTGATCCTTGCAGTACCCCACCAGTCACTCCTTGCTACTCAGGAAAAAAAAGCCATTTATTCCCACGCTCTGTTTTTGGTCAATTCAATCAATTCTTGATCCATGCTAATCGCATGTGCTTTAACTTTGTCCAATAACCTCTTATGAGGAATCTTATCAAAAGCCTTCTGAAAATCCAAATACTGCTTCTGCATTCTCTATTCTTCTGGTTATATCCTTTAAAATAAATCCAGTATATTTGTTAAGCATGGTTTGCCTATCGTAAAGCCATGCTGGCTTTGTCCAATCCAGTTTATTCCTTCCAAATTTTCTGTTATCTTAACTTTTAATATAGACTTTAACACTTTCCACACTACTGATGTTATGTTAGCGTGTCTGAACTTCTGTTTTTTTTCTCTTCCTCTGTTTTTAAATAGTGGGGTTACATTGCCACCCTCTGTAGAAACTTCTCCAGAGTAGAGAGAATTTTCGTAGATGACCACCAATGCAGCCAGTCTGTCCAAGGCCATCTTGTTTCGTGCTCTGGGACGTAGACTATCAGATCCTAGTGATTTGTCAGCTTTTAACCCCATTTATTTCCTCAGTACCATTTACTTACTCATACTGATTTCCTTCAATTCCACCCTCTCACTAGACCCTTAGTTCCCAAACATTTTTTTGGGATGTTATCTGTGCCCTGTTTTTTTTTTGAAAGATTGAACCAAAGTATGTGTTCACTTCTTTTGCCATTTCTTTGTTCTTCATTATAATTTCCTTGGCTTCTGACTACACAGGACCGATGTTTGTTTTAATTAATCTAATCTTCATATCATCGGTTTCTTTAAAAAATTGATTTGTGTCTTGAACTGGCCACCTTCTTGAGGCCAATTATGGATGAATAAATGTTCTGGTCCACTAGCAATGCCCACATCCCAAGAATTATTATTTTTTAATTCTCTTGGGTGGGTGAGTAAAGCAATGGGGACTTGAACATTTGTATTTTTTATGTTAGGCCCACTTGAATAATTAGATGAAAACTGTTGCCATGCTGGAAGCATACTCACTTTGGGGGACCATGTTAATTTTCTAGGATTTTTCCATTTCCAAAAATCAAGCCATCCAATGGCAAGAGAGGCTTTTATGGTTTACGTTTTGTCTGAATATAAATGTTTACAGCTGGTTTTGTGTTTTGGTTATAAGCAGACTTAATCAGTGTGTTGTGTTTGGCTAAAGTATTCCATGAAAAGAAAAATATGCATGGCAATGAAAGACTATTTGCATGGCTTTAAATATTTATATTTTAATTCTGAACGGCTGCTGAATGCACACCAGGTTGAAACTGTAGCTGGCATTTAAACCAGCTATTTAGAACCACAATGGGAATGTTTTACACACGCATGTTGAATATCTATACATATGTTGAACATGTATAGGATGAGGGAGAATAATTACTGCTGGATATCTGAAGCATAGGTTTCCAGATCAGCTAGAAACCTTTATAATGTTGCATCTCAAATGTTGAACCTGTCTGTCAGGTACTTACTCTGGTCTTCTCTGCTCATAGCGTTAGCTTTCTTTAGGATGAACATCTGGGAGGCAACTTTTACTCAAAGCAATTGCCTGACCACAAAGTTGAGTGTCTGACAAAATTCCAATGTTACTGCTCAACTCAGTCAGGTTAGACAGGGCAGTCATTGGCAGAGGCATCATGTACCTGCTCTGAAAGGATACTTGTACGTTATTGTGCCATTATCAACCAATGCTTTGTAATAGTGCTATATTCCAAAGAAATAACTACATTTAAAGAGAATTCAAATCCACACTTTTATGTGAGAGCTTTATTTTAGATTATATTTAGATTAGATTACAGTGTGGAAACAGGCCCTTCGGCCCAACAAGTCCACACCGACCCGCCGAAGCGAAACCCACCCATACCCCTACATTTACCCCTTATCTAACACTACGGGCAATTTAGTATGGCCAATTCACCTGACCCTGCACATCTTTGGACTGTGGGAGGAAACCGGAGCACCCGGAGGAAACCCACGCAGACACGGGGAGAACGTGCAAACTCCACACAGTCAGTCGCCTGAGTCGGGAAATGAACCCGGGTCTCTGGCGCTGCGAGGCAGCAGTGCTAACCACTGTGCCACCGTGCCGCCCACTAGCTGCCACGTGCCACGTGCTATAAAATTTAGTTAGCCACGTGCTATAAAATTCTCATCCTACTGATTACTAGTTACCCATTTTTAATTCAAACCTAGTTAGCATGTCCATCATTGGTACCCTCATTCCATCAGGTCTTTCACACCATATTAGATTATAACAGTGTCACCATTAAGATATGATCAATGAGGCAAACTCTGTTAAACAGCTTTGATTCTCCACTAGTTTGTGCTGCTTCTTTCAAGGCCAATTTGCCTGAATTACAGAAGCAGATCAAATTATCACGTGATTTTAAGCACAAATTATATTCAGCACAACTTCTATTTCTGGAATCAAGTTAGTTAACAAACATCACACTCCCTGATCGAATTTGTTGTGATTTATCACGAATGGCACCTGCTTGCAAACCTTTTGGGAAACTCTATAAATTTCTTTTGTGAACACGAGGACACTTAATAGTTATCGTTTAATATAGCTACTCAGGAACTGATTACTGTACACCAATATCTGTATAGAGTTGTACAGCATGGAAACAGACCCTTTGGACCAACTCGTCCATGCTGACCAAATATTCAAAATTAATCTAGTCCCATTTGCCAGCAGTTGGCCCATATCCCTCTCAGCCCTTCCTATCAGAATACCCATCCAGATGCCTTTTAAATGTTGTAATTCTACCAGCCTCCACCACTTCCTCTGGCAGCTCATTCCTTACATGCACCACCCTCTGTATGACAAAGTTGCCCCTTAGGTACCTTTTAAAACTTTCCCTTCTCACCTTAACCCTATGCCCTCTCATTTGGACTCCCCCACCCCAAGGAAAGGACTTTAGGTATTCACCCTATCTACGGCCCTTATGATTTTATAAACCTCAATAAGGTCACCCCTCAGTCTCCAAGGCTCCAGGGTAAACAGCTCCATTCTATTCAGCCTTTCCCTATAGATCACACCCTCCAACCCTGGGAACATCCTTATAAATCTTTTCTGAGCCCTTTCAAGTTTCAAAACATTCTTGCAATAAGAAGGGGACCACAGTTGCATGCAGTATTCCAAAAGTGGCCTAACCGATGTCCTGTACAGCTGCAACATTACCTCCTAACTCCAATACTCAGTGCTGTGAATAATAAAGGAAAGCATACCAAATGCTGCCTTAACTATCCTATCTACCTGCGACTCCACTTTCAAGGAGTAATGAACGTGCACTCCAAGGTCTCTTTGTTCAGCAACACTCCCCAGGACCTCTCCATTAAGTGCGTAAGTCCTGTCCTGATTTGCCTTTCCAAAACGCAGCACTTCACACTTATCTAAATTAAACTCTATCTGCCATTCCTCAGCCCATTGGCCCATCTGATCAAGATCCTGTTGTTCTCTGAAGTAATCTTCGCTGTCCACTACGCCTCCAAGTTTGGTGTCATCTGCAAGCTTACTAACCATATCTCCTGTGTTCACATCCAAATCATTTATATAAATGACAAAAAGCATTGGACTCTGCACTGATACTTGTGGCACACCACTGGTTACAGGCCTCCAGTCTGAAAAGCAACTCTCCACCACCACCCTAGGTCTTCTACCTTCGAACCAGTTCTGTATCCAAATGGCTAGTTCTCACTGTGTTCCATGTGATCTAACTTTGCTAACCAGTCTACCATGTGGAACCTTGTTGAACGCCTTACTAAAGTCCACATAGGGATACTACGGAGCAGAGCTTGTGTTGGGAGCCAAAGATAATGGCTTCAGAATTTCCAATATATAGCTAGAGAGAGTTTCTGCTCATTCAAGCCTGAATGTTGGATAATCAGTGGAGGTTGTGGTAGTAAGGTGAAGCTGCTTGCTGTCAGTGTAAATGTGGAAACTGACATTGTGCTTTCAGGTGGTGTCAGTAAGGGATAGGATGTTGAGAAATGGAAGGGGCCTCAAGGATAGAAGTTCAGAAATTGTCCCCTGGAAATGAGCTTAGAGGCATGGTTGTTAAAGTTAACCAAACATGAGATTATTTGCCCAATTATGTGCCACCTTCTTGCTGACGTAGTCAAATAGTCTCTCCTGCTCCCTCCAGTAACTTGAAGCACTAGGTTACTATGGAAAGGATCAACCCGGCCATAACGTGGATTGCAATGGCAGCACAGAACTTACAGGTTATGAACCCTTAGAGGTAAATGCAGGAGTAGGCCATTTGGCCCTTGAAATCTGTTCCTATCCCTTGTAACTCTTGTCAATCAAAAATCTCTCTACTTCACATTTAAATTCATTCAATGACAGCTTCCACAGTTAAAAGCAAAGTTCAACAGAGGCTCAAAACCAATGCTGACAAAATCCAGTAGATCTGGCAGCATCTGTGGATGCTGTGGAGAGAGAAACAAAGTGAATGTTTCAAGTCCAGTATAATTGTTCTTCAGAAGTTTGTTCTTTCATTTCATTCCCAGATTATTTTAATGTCTTGTACTATGAAAACATAAAGCAGATTTATTCAAAGTTTCTGCGATCTTCTTCTTTTCCAATTCCTATTCTTAATTTTTCCAGTCTCGAAAGTACAGATATCTAATATGTTCTTTTATTCTTGTTGTGTACTCCTAGAAGTTCTTACTGGTTTTTTTTATTTCTTGCCAGTCTGAATGTATTTATTACTTCATTAATCTATTTTCTGTTTCTTACTTTCAATCAACCTTTGCTGATTTCTAAAATATTTCCAATCTGCCGGCTAAATACTATTCTTCACGGCATTTAGAAGCCTTTTCATTCAATTTGATTAATGTTTAGTTAAGCACAGACAGCCTATTCTCCAATTAGATTAGATTAGATTAGATTAGATTAGATTAGATTACTTACAGTGTGGAAACAGGCCCTTCGGCCCAACAAGTCCACACCGCCCCGCCGAAGCGCAACCCACCCATACCCCTACCTAACACTACGGGCAATTTAGCATGGCCAATTCACCTGACCTGCACGTCTTTGGACTGTGGGAGGAAACCGGAGCACCCGGAGGAAACCCACACAGACACGGGGAGAACGTGCAAACTCCACACAGTCAGTCGCCTGAGGCGGGAATTGAACCTGGGTCTCTAGCGCTGTGAGGCAGCAGTGCTAACCACTGTGCCACCGTGACGCCCAATCTGTTTCATGTTGCATTGTTCAATCTATATGAAGGTTGAAGGGGTTCAGAATTATTGCAAGATATTTCTTGCAAGCCTCTTTTATTTTTGATTGCTAGACTGCATTTCTGTGTGGGGACGTCAGGCTACTCTCACTAGTGGCTTCTTTCCCTTGCCATTTCTGATCTCCATCCAAACTCATTCAAGGTGTGAGCTTCTACGTCAAAATCATTTTTCTCAACTGTACTGATCTTATTCTTTACTAATAGAGGTATCCCACCTCCTTAACCCCTCAGTTAAGGATTCAGTGATAATATGAGTCTCATTAGAAGGTTCAGCACTATCTTCTGCCATCCAGATTGTATGTCCTGTGTTGTTTGTTCCCTCACAGATTCTCAGGGCAAGGATATTATGGACAGGTTAGAAAACATCTTGGAACTCGAGCAAGAGAGGTATGGGAACCAAGGATGTAGTGAAGGAAAAAACTAACATTCAGGAAAATTGAGAGAGGTTAAGCAGCAGAACCTCCGAGATGGTAATCTTTGGAGACTCATCACCTAATTGATAAGTATGTCGGAAGATTCAAGCACTCTGAAGTGTGGTTTACAGGGCTGGTGTGAGGAAGTAGTGGTGTTAAGGCATTGCAGTGGCTCTGGGGATAGTATGAGTTATTCCACAGGATGGGGTCCAGCTGAACAGAAAGGGGACTAACAAAATAAATATTCTGAATAAAAGTAACAGGAAAAGTCAAAGCAATCAATAAGCTAAATTCAATCGTGTAGAAACTGATGAGATAAATGTAAGGAAATAGCTCTACAAAAGGAGCTTGCATTCAGGAGGAATAGAGATGGAAAATCAAATCAGTCTGTCCTAAGCAAGAAGAAGACCAGGAATAAGATGTTCCCTTGCGCAAAATTCTCAAGGGAAAAGGAGTAGCTTTAAATGTAAACTTGAAAAAGACAAAAGGCCTGTATTGCAAGATTCCTGAGTGTGGGAAGTAAACAGGGGGCGTTAGAACTAGTGATGTCACAAGAAGATATAGATTGTACAACACGAACAGAAACTTGGCTCCAAACTGAGCAGGAATGAAAAATAAACACGTTGGGTGTGATTTTTCTTTTAGGAGGGCCAGAATAGTTAAAAGCGGAGGAGTGACAGTATTACATAATATAAAACTCCCAATTGTGGAAGAGGTCAGAAGGAGTGGGGAGATGAGTGAATAATAAAATTATTGTTTTAGATTTTAATTATCCTCTGACATAGGGCCTGAGTAAACAGAACAAAGAAGATGGAATCCCTGCAATGTGTGCAGGCTCCCTTCTTCGATCGGTATGTCTGTATGAAGATAAAGGGATCAGCATCACTCAGTTTAGTTATGAGTAATGAAATGGATTAGATTACTTACAGTTTGGAAACAGGCTCTTCAGTCCAACAAGTCCACACTGGCGCAACCCACCCAGACCCTATTTCACCTAACACTACGGGCAATTTAGCATGGCCAATTCACCTAATCTGCACATTTTTAGACTGTGGGGGGGAAACCGGAGCACCCGGAGGAAACCCACACAGACATGGGGAGAATGTGCAAACTCCACACAGTCAGTCGCCTGAGGTGGGAATTGAACCTGGGTCTCTGGCACTGTGAGGCAGCAGTGCTAACCACTGTGCCACTGTGCTGTCCATAGATTGATTATTTGATTATGGGCAGCATTTGATGGATGATGAACACAGCATACATTCTATTTGGACCTTAGAGTTTAACAACCTGATGTTCAAAAGCATGTTTCACATAGTTGGAGCATCTTAAATTGCAACCAGTGCAATGCTTGTGAAATGTAATGACTTCTCTAAAGTCGAGAAACGCAGCAGCTTATTTGTTAATATCAAGGTCAGGCAAACAGCTTTGACATCAATTTCTGCATGGCTGGGAGTAAAATTGTGTTGTGTCCATTCTTTAGGTGTCATGTGGTCACCTAATGCTGACAAATCTGCAGATGTATTTGCACACTTGTGACTGGCATGCAAGGCATGGTGACTTGCTCCATTGCACATGTACATGCATCAGTGAGGATGGGGGGGAGTAAGTGTTGAAGATGGTGGATCGGATGCTAATCATGTCGAGCTGCTTTGTCCAAGGTGGTACTGAGCCTCTTGAGTGGTGTTAGAATCACACTGATCTGGGAAGGTGAAGAGCATTTTATTACACTTTTGACTTTTGCCTTGTAGATGCTGGATAGGCTTTGGGGAGTTGGGATGTGAGTCACTCACCACAGAATTTCTAGCCTCTGACCTGCTCTTGTAAATGCAGTATTTATATAGTTTGTCTGGTTTAGGGTAACGCCCCCCCCCCCCCCCCCCCCCCCCAGGATGTTGGTGATGGGGATTTAAGAAATGGTAATGCTGTTGAATGTAAAGGAGATGTTAGGTTAGATTCATTTTCATTAGATATAGTCATTGCCTTCTTTTGTTAAAATACAATTTCAGGACAAAAAATTAATAATTTAAATGAGTAATTTATAAAAAAATAATACCATTAGAAAGTGCCAAGCAGCAGACATAGCTAATATTTATTTGTCAAAACCTGTTTCTTATGTTCCTAACCTTCCTTTCCTCTCTGAAGCCCATGAATGTGTTGTCACCTTCCAAATCAGTTACTATCTTTACTGCAACTCCAAGTTTGGATGCCAGATCTGCCCCTGTATAGATACAAGATTTTGCAAAGTCACAAATGACATACGATGTGATTTTTACAAAGGGAAACCATCCCTCCTAGTTCTTCTTGATCTGTCTGCAGTCTTTGACTCTGCCCACACCATCCACCTACGGTTCCTCTCCAGTGTCATCGAGCTGGTTGGGGCTGCTTTCACCTGGTTCCATTGACAATCCTTCAAGTGAAGAGATTTCTGCTCAGCTCAATTCGAAACAATTGTCATCTTATCTACTCTCCACTTTAGGGAGAAAGATGTTTAAAAAAAATATCTAGCAGTTGAAGGCTAGGAGGAGGTGGCACAAAAGAGGAGCTGAGGTCCAGGACATACCAGCCATCTTTTTATGAAATGGCAGGGCAGTCTTGAGGAGCTGAAAGAAGTAACAGTGATTAAGGTAAAGAAGAAAAGGATGGAGTATATGGAGGGAGAACGTGAGGACTGCAGATGCTGGAGATCAGAGTCGAAGAGTGTGGTGCTGGAAAAGCACTGCCAGTCAGGCAACATCCAAGGAGCAGGAGAATCGTCGTTTCAGGCATAAGCCTGATGACGGGCTTATTCCTGAAACATCGATTCTCCTGCTTGGATGCTGCCTGACCAGCTGTGCTTTTCCAGCACCACACTCTTTCACTCTGGAGTATAATGCAGGGAAGTGAGAGGATCTCCACTTCAATCAGCAAACTGGAAAAACAGAATAGCTTTAAAAGGCATGAAATTTGTACGTGCTGATGTTTTGAGAGACTTTATGTTTCTTGTATGAGTGCATCAAAAAGGCTTATTCAGCCTATCCATGTATGAGGAAAATCTTTTTCACCCAGAGGGTAGTGGGAAACTGGGAACACATGGCCTGTCAGGGTGGTCGAGGCAGAAACCATGATAACATTTAGATGTGCTGTCGTGACACCAAGGCATATGAGTCTGTGTGTCAAGTGCGAGAAAATGGGATTAGAATAGTTGTGGTTATTTTGACTAGTGCAGACTTGCTAGGTCGAAGGGCCTTTTTATGTACTGTAGACTGCTATGACTGTGTCTGAGCTTTCTCTTCTTCAAAAGCAGCCGTTGTTTAGTTATAGTTTTGTCTGCCAGCCTTTAAGTTCAATATACCTGGGCCACATCTAAGGTGGTAAATGCTGAGCTAATTCAGTGTAGATATGTGCATGCTCCAGGTATGATTAGAACATAGAACATAGAACATAGAAGAATACAGCGCATGCCCGCTACAGGTAAGTAATTTTGAAAAAACTCTTACCTTAGCTGTAGTCTCCCGGGTTCACCTCGGCCGCTGCTCCCACTCAAATGATTGAGAATAGATATTTATAAAATGAATTCCACCTGGTAAAAGTACAGATGAAGAAGAGTGCAGTCATCTGTATTTATGCTGGACTGCGGAGTATGAATAATTTGAAGACACACCAACTCCTATTTCCACCTTTGCCGATAAATATTTACCAGTTTACCAAGATTTACTCTTTCCCCAGTTAATTATTCCGACATTGATTGTCCCTTGACCTTGTCAACAGCAAACCTAAACCTATGTTACAATGATCACTTTATCTTAAATATTCCCGAAATATCTAATATGAGGAGGCATGCATTTAAGTTGTGTATGGGGAAAGTTTAAAGGCGATGTCAGGGACGCTTTTTTTTTACATACAATGGTGAGAGTCTGGAACCCGTTGTCAGAGCTGGTGGTAGAGCCTGATATGATAGGAGCTTTTAAAGGACTTGTAGATATGCACATCAATATGCTAGAGCAGGCAGAAGGGATTAGTTTAATTTGGCGTCACGTTCGATCTGTCATTGTGGGCTGAAGGGCCCATTCCTGTGCTGTACAGTTCTGTGTTCAATGACTGTCATATAATCCACTTAATCCACTTTATTCCCAAAAGTAATTCTAGCTGTGTCTCATTTACCCCGTGGCTATCTGCACCTGCAACTCACCAATCTTATCACCTTGCTCCACTACTTCAAATGCACGTCCAGTAACCTTAATGTAAACTTTATTATTTGCCCCCTTACCTAGCAAATAACTTACTATTTTCTACTGCGCTGCTATCTGTCTCCCAGTATTCTGTGCACCTTGGGTATTCCTCTCTGATATTGCCGAGTGATTCCCACAGTCCTGCCAATTTAGTTTATACAATCCCTAATTGCAGAAGAAAATAAGTCCCGTTTCCATTTTGGTGCAACATGGCCAGCCTGTAGAGCTGCCATCTGTCCCAGAGCTGCTACCAGTGTCCCAGGGATCTGAAGCCTTTTTTTTCTGCACCATTTCTCCAGCTACGTGTTTGGGGATGCACAACGACTTAGTGGTTAGCACTGCTGCCTCACGGCGCCAGGGACCAGGGTTCAATTCCAACTTCGGGTGACTGTCTGTCTGTGTGGAGTTTGCATGTTCTCCACTTGTCTGCGCGAGTTTCCGCTGGTGCTCCGATTTCCTGCCACAGTCCAAAGATGTGCAGGTGAGTGTGGATTGGCCATGTTCATTTGCCCCATAGTGTCCAGGGATGTATAGGTTAGGTGCATTAGCCATGGGAAATATACGGTTAGAAGGAAACGGGTAGGGTGATGGTCTGGGTGGGATGCTCTTCAGAGGATTGGTGTAGACCTGTTAGGTCAAATGGCCTGTTTCTGCACTGTAGGAATTCTGTGATCCTCCTTTTTCTATCTTCATTTGTGCATTATAGTGGGAATATTTGGGAGTTTGCTACTTTGGAGGTCTTGGTTGCTCATTTCCATCGTAGCTCCCTAAATTCTGATTGCGCTAACACTTCCCTCTTTCTGCCTACATTGTTGGATTGATGTGGACCACATCTGCTCACTGTTCACCCTCCTGCCTCAGGATGCTCTGTAGTCACTCAATGACATCCATGACTTGAGCATCTTGCGGGAAACGTACCATGCTGTCTTCACATCTGGCCGCAGAAGCACCTGTCTGTTCCTCTGACAACCAACTGATATGCAATGACTGCTTTCCCCATTCCCTTTGTGTTCCCTATGTAGCTGAGCTAGCCATGGTGCTATGATTTTGACTCAAGTTGCATTCTCCAGATGAATCATTATTCTCGGAAATATTCAGAACTGAGTGCTAGTTGGAGAGTGAGCTGCATTCAGGGGAATTCTGTACTACCCGTATGATTCTACTTGGCTGTCTGGTGATTACCTATTCCCTCTGCCCCTGCATACTCTTAAGCTGCAGGTTGACCACTTCTATAAACATGCTTTCTGCAAAACTGTCATCACAGTTGTGCCCATGTGACACCAGCTGCTGCTCAACTTTTGAAAGCCAAAGTTTGAGCTATTACTGCTGAACTCACTTCCTGTACATGGTTATCTTGGTTCCAAGAAGCATTCTGGACTTACCATACAGCACAGAGGGTGGCAGTGAAAAGCGCTGAGGAGAATTCTGGGAGAAGTTGGCTCAGTCACCACAGAGAAGGGGGTTGTGTAGGAACCAGTGCTCAACAGAAGGAAGACTATTCACCAGAGGATTTCAGTTTCTGTACAATAACCTTCAACACCGGTTCCCCACAAAGCTGTGTACTCAACCCTTTCACTATACTTCTTTGCGTTCACGACTGTATGGCCAAATTCGGCTCTAACTCCATTTACAAATTTGTTGATGACGCCACTATAATGGGTCAGATCTCAAGCAACAATGTGACAGAGTACAGGAGGGAGATAGACAGCTTAGTGGCATTCTGTAATGATAGCAATCTCTATCTGAATGTCAGCAAAACAAAGGGTCTGGTCATCAACTTCAGGAAGTAAAGTGAAGGACACACTGTGTCAATGGTGTTGAGGTGGAAGTAGTCGAGAACTTCAAGTTCCTAGGAGTAAGAATCACAATTGATGGTCCATCCACATCGATGTTACAGTCAAGAAAGCACACTAACGCCTCTACTTCCTTAGAATATAGAACTATGCAACACAGGAACACCCATGGTGTTGTGCCGAACATGATGCCAAATTAAGTTGATCCCTTCTGCCTGCTCATGGTCCATATTCCTCCATTCCTTGCATATTCATGTGCTTATCTAAGTGTCCCTTAAATGCCCTTATCGTATCTGCCTCCAACACCACTCCCATCAGTGTGTTCTAGACTCCTACCACTCTGTGTAAAAAAACTTACTCCTCACGTGTCCTTTGAACTTCCCCTTCTCATCTTAAATGCATTCCCCCTAGTTTTAGACATTTCAACTCTGGGGGGAAAAAAGATTCTGACCGTCAAACCTACCTACGCATCTCATAATTTTATAGACTTCTATCAAGTCTCCCTTCAGCCTCTGTTGCTCCAGTGAAAACAACCCCAGTTTTTCTAGCCTCTTATAGCTCATACCCTTTAATCCAGGCAGCATCCTGGTAAACTGCTTCTGCACCCCCTCCAAAGTCTCCACAGCCATCCTGTGGTGACCAGAATTGAACGTAATACTCTGTGACCTGACCAAAGTCTTATAAAGCTGCAACATGACAACCTGATTCTTGTACCCAATTCCCTGACCAATAAAGGCAAGCATGCTTTACACCTTCTAATATGATTTGGCATGTCCACAATGTCAGTCACCACTTTTTATAGATGCACAATAGAAAGCATCGTTTCTGGATGCATTTCAGCTTGGTATGGCAACTGCTCTGTGCAAGACCACAAGAAATTGCAGAGAGTTGTGAACGTAGCCAAGTCCATCATGAAAACTTGGCTTCCTTCCATTGACTCCAGCTACACTTCTGGCTGCCTCGGAAAAGCTGCTAACATTGTACAATATAGGCAGATGGTTTGTAAACTCCCACTTGACAGCAGAGAGGTTGGTTCAGTGGTTAATAGTGAAGAAGGTGGTTGTCGGTTACAGGAAGATATAAATGGGTTGGTCAGATGGTTAGACCAGTGGCAGATTATATTTAACACTGATAAGTGCAAGGTGATCCACTTTGGAAGAAGGAACAAGATGAGGGGGTATTTAATGAATGACAGGCGACTGGCTGAGAGGAACAGAGAGATCTTGGGGTAATTATTCACAGATCCCTGAAGTTGGCAGAGCAGTGAATAGGATAGTTAAGAAGGCATATGGGACACTAGCTTTCCTCAGTCATGGCATAAGAGGAGATCATGTTGGAGTTATACAGAGTATTGGTCAGACCACAGCTGGAGTACTGTGTGCAGTTCTGGTCATGTCACTAAAAGAAGGATGTGTTAGTACTAGAGAGGATACAGAGGCGGTTCACCTGGATGTTGCCTGGGATGGAGAAATTGCTCTCTTAGTTGCTTTAAGTTGCTCCTTGCACTTTCTATACTCTAGTGGGGCTTCCATTGCTTGCTCTGTTCATATTATTATATCCTTTTTTTTAGGGTCTAGGTTTGTTCGCTGATATCCAGACGTAGGTTTGATATCCAGACGTTTCATTACCTGGCTAGGTAACATCATCAGTGGCGAACTCCAAGTGGAGCGAAGCTGTTGTCTACTGCTTTCTATTTATATGTTTGTCCTGGATGGGGTTCCTGGGGTTTGTGGTGATGTCATTTCATGTTCGTTTTCTGAGGGGTTGATAGATGGTATCTCGATCTATGCATTTGTTTATGGTGTTGTGGTTGGAGTGCCAGGCCTCTAGGAATTCTCTGGCATGTCTTTGCTTAGCCTGTCCCAGGATAGATGTGTTGTCCCAGTCGGTGGGTTTTTTTCCTCCGTGTGTAGTGATATGAGGGAGAGAGGGTTGTGTCTTTTTGTGGCTAACTGGTGTTTGTGTATCCTGGTGGCTAACTTTCTTCCTGTTTGTCCTACATAGTGTTTGTGGCAGTCCTTGCATGGAATTTTGTAGACGGCGTTGGTTTTGTCCATGGGATTTACTGGGTCTTTTAAGTTTGTTAGTATTTGTTTGAGAGTGTTGGTGGGTTTGTGTGCTACTAGGATTCCGAGGGGTCTTAGTAGTCTGGCTGTCATTTCTGAAACTTCTTTGATGTATGGTAAGGTGGTTAGGGTTTCTGGCTGTGTTTGGTCTGCTTGTCGTGGTTTGTTCTTGAGGAATCTGCGCACTCTGTTTTTTGAGTATCCGTTCTTCTTGAATACGTTGTATAGGTGGTTCTCCTCTGTTTTCCGAAGTTAGTCTGTGCTGCAGTGTGAGATGGCTCGGTGGAATAGTGTTCTGATACAGTTTCGTTTGTGTGTGTTGGGATGGTTGCTGGTGTAGTTAAATATTTAGTCAGTGTTTGTCGGTTTTCTGTATACGCAGGTTTGTAGTTCTCCATTGTCCTTTATTTCGACTGTGACGTCCAGGAATGCGAGTTTGTTGTCTATTTCTTCCTCCTTGGTGAACTTTATGCCTGTGAGGGTGTTGTTTATGATGTTAAATGTCTCTTCTATCTTGTTTAATTTTGCGATGACAAAGGTGTCATCTACGTAGCGGACCCAGACAATGAATAAGAAATGACATCACCACAAACCCCAGGAACCCCATCCAGGACAAACATATAAATAGAAAGCAGGAGACAACAGCTTCGCTTCACTTGGAGGTCGCCACTGATGATGTTACCTAGCCAGGTAATGAAACGTCTGGATATCAAACCTACAGCTCAGCGAGCAAACCTACACCCTAAACCTCAACCTGAGCTACAAACCTTGCAAAAATCCTCTTTTTTTTTTTTTTCTTTTTATCCCGTCTTGTATGGTCCTGGACATCGAGGGTTCTCTTGGCTTGTTGTTCCCCCATTTCACCCTCAAGGGAATGTGTTGGGCTTGTTGTCTCCCCAATTCCATTTTGAATGCTGTTCTGCTGTAGGTTAACCTTCTTTGGTCAGATCATGCCTTATTTTAAAAATTTGCTATCCTCCCATCCAAAACCCTTTTTTTTTGCAGACGACCTGTTTCTTTTTCCATTCGAAACTTAAAGCATGTATTGTTGTGGTCGCTATCACTGAAATGCTCCATCACTGCCACTTTAAACACCTTGACTAGCTTTGTTCCCTAGTATTAGGTCCAGAACTACACTGTCCCTTGTAAGACCTGCTACATGTTGACATAAAAAGCTCTCCTGGATACATTTCAAGGAATCTGTCCCCTCTAAACCCTTTATAATATATTTAATCCTTGTTGCACACCTGAATAAATTGTCAACAAATGTGCTCTTCCATTGCCTGTTGACTGTTTGAGGGCGTGTAGTACACTACTAACAGTGTGACTGATCGCTTTTCATTCCTAAGCTATGCCCACAAAGCTTCATTTAAACAATCGTTTCAAGGTATCATCCCTCTTTATTGCAGTAACAGATTCCTTACTCAATAATGCAACACCATCCCGTGTTTTACACCCTGCTCTGTCTTGCCTGAAGATGCTATACCTCAAAATTGGCTGAATTGCCCATCCTCTTCCTCCCTCAACTATGTGTCTGATGGCTACAACCTCACAATTCCATATGTGAATTCTTGCCCTGAAGTCATCTGCCTTACCTATAAATAAATTGAGAATTAAAGTAGAGGCAATACAGCCTCACCTTGCTTCCTTGAAGCCCAACGTGATTGAACTCTCTCTGTCTAGGTTTCTTTTTAAGTTATGCTGTCCCATAATTTAAATGTTGCACCGTGTCCCCTGCCTTTGATGAACCAGTTTACACTGCTCTCAACAGCATTAGCAAATCCTCCTGAAAGGATGTTTGTTCCATTCTGGTTCAATTACAGACAGTCCTGCTTGTGGAGGACCTGTCTTCCCCAGAAACAGTCCAGGAATTGCAAACTCTCCCTCCTCACTTCTCACTCTCACACTCTTTTGGATGCTCTTCCTCCTGTTGAGCACCACGTCCTAAGGGAACCCCCTCTCGGTTATAGTGTCTGAGCTGACTTCTGCCAGAATCCTCCTTGGTCTCTTCTCACTGTCACCCTCTGTTGTTTCATTGTGTTTGTCTTGGCAGTAATATTTATCCCAAACACCAGCTGCTCCTCTTGTCTTTCCAAGTGATGGAGTTGTGGGTTTGAATAATTCTGTCAATTCCTGGTTGAGCTACAAATGTTCAAAGTCCGTCTACGTATCCCTGCTCCTCAATCCATTAAGGGCAAAGTCTCCAGTAGGTCCAGACCTTGTGGCAGGCTACCTTCTCTGGAGGACATCTCCACAATTTCCCCGATTCATTCAGCTCATTTTCACAACCTGCCTTTCTATTTTTGTGAGATTTCTATAACTTTTTTTCTGTTTGAAATTCATTTTGTAGGGTATTGGGAGGTAGAATTTGCATGTTGGAAACTTAAACTTGTTGGCATAATATCTAATTTAAGATGCTGTAGGAAGGACAGAAAGTGAGGCAAGAAAGGAGGGGCAGTGTCATTTTTGATTAAGGAAAGCATTACTACTGTAATTAGAGAGGATATTTCTAGAAATAAGAAAGGGATGATAACCTTGATGGGATTGTACTATTGGCCTGCCAACAGTCAGAGAGAAATTGAGGAGCAAATATGTAGAGAGATTTCAGATCCATGTAAGAATGGGTTCTAATAGTAGGGGGATTTTAATTTTCCAAACATTGTCATTGTGATAAAGTTTTAAATGGTGAGGAATTTGTTAAGTGTGTTCAAGAAAAAAAAAGTACCAAATAGCTAAAGAACAAAACTTGATGTCTAGGGAAATATAGCATGTCAAGTGATTCAAGTGTCAAGAGGGGAATACTTTGGGATTAGTGATCATAATTTTATTAGTTTTAAAATAGTTATGGAAAAGGATAAGCCTTCCATAAAAGTTATAAATTTCTAAATTGGAGTAAGGCAAATTTTTATGGTATGAGACAAGAACTTTTGAAAGTTGATTGGAGTAAATCATTCGGAGGTAAAGAGATGACTGACAAGTGGGAGGCTTTTAAAGGTGCGATAACGAGAGTTCAGAGGCATTATGTTTCCGTTAGAGTGAAGGGTAAGGCTGGTAGGAGGAAGAAACCTTGAATGAGTAAAGATATTGAAGTGCTAGTCAAGAATAAGAAAGAATCATAGACAACTGGGACCAAATGAATTTTTTGAAAAGTATAAAGAGTATAGGATCATTCTTAAGCGGGAAATCAGGAGGGCAAAGAGGGGATATGATAGAGCCTTGGCAGATAAGGTTAAGGATAATCCAAAGGAATTCTACAAGTACATAAACAATCAACTGGAAAGAGACTAGGGACCCTTACAGATCAAGGTCATCTATGTGTTGAAGTTCAGGAGATGGGAGGGATGCTAAATTAATATTTTGTGTCAGTTTTTATGTTGGAGAAAGAAGTGGAGGCTAGAGAACTCCAGGAAATAAATATTGATGTTTTCAAACCAGTTCACGTTACAGAAGAGGACATGCGAGAGTCTTAAAAAACATAAAGGTGGATAAATCTTGGGGACCTGATCAAGTGTATCCCAGGATGTTGGGAAGAAATTGTGGGGCCCCTAGCAGAAATATTTGTATCATCTATAACCATGGATGAGGTGCCAGAGGACTGGAGAGTGGCTAATGTGCCTATATTTACGAAAGACTCTAAGGAGAAGCCTGGGAACTGTAGACCTGTGGGCCTGACATCGGTGGTGGGTAATGTTTTGTTGGAGGTGATTCTGAAAGATAGGATTTACTTGCATTTGGAGAGGCAAGGACTAATTAGGGATACTTAGCATGATTGTGTGCAAAGGAAATTGTTTTTCTCAAACTTGATTGAGTTTTTTGAGGAATTAACCAAAACGATTGAGGGCACAGCGGTAGATGTTGTTTACATGGACTTTAGTAAAGCCTTTGACCAGGTTCTGCATGGTAGACTAATTAGTAAATTTAGATTACATGGGATTCAGTGTGAGCTTGCCCATTGGATACAAAATTGGCTTGAAGGTAGGAGACAGAGGGTGGTGGTGGAGGGTTGTTTCTCGAACTGGAGGCCTGTGACCAGCAGTGTTCCATGGGATTGGTCCTGGGTCCAATTTTGGTTGTCAGTTAAATGATTTGGATGAGAGTTTAGATATGGTTAGTAAGTTTGCGGATGACACCAAAATTGGTGGTGTAATGGACAGTGAAAAAAGGTATCTAAGGTTACAAAGAGATCTTGAACAATTGGGTAATTGGATTAAGGATTGGCAGATGTAGTTTCATTGGATGAACGTGAGGTATTGCATTTTGTTAAAACAAACAAGGGCAGGACTTGCACAATTAAAAGTCAGACCTTGGGCAGTGTTGTAGAACAGAGTGTCCTCAGCGTTCAGGGACATAATTCTTTGAAATTTGCCTTCACTGCTCAGACCTTTGGGTATCGGAATTGGGAAGTCATGTTGAGATTGTACAAGATGTTGGTGAGGCCTCTTCTGGAGTATCATGTGCTGTTCTGGTTACCTTGCTACAGGCAGGATATTATTAAAGCAGAGAGGATTCAGAAAAGATTTACCAAGATGTTGCAGGGAATGGAAGGTTTGAGTTATTTGAAAAAAACGCTGGTTAGGCTGGGACATTTTACACCAGAGTTAGGAGGTTGAGGGGTGACCTTATGGAGGTTTTTAAAATCATGAGTATGGATAAGGTGAATAGCAGGGGTCTTTTCCCTAGTGTGGGGGAGTGCAAAACGGGGGCATATTTTTAAAGTGAGAGGAGAAAGTTTTAAAAAGGACATAAGGGACAACTTTTTTTTAAACTGCGTAGTTTGTGTGCAATGACCTGTCAGAGGAAGTAGTGGTTGTGGGTGCAGTTAGAACATTTAAAAAGATACTTACATGAATAAGAAAGGTTTGGAGGCATATGGGCCAAACACAGGCAGGTGGGACTAGTTTAGATTGGGAACATGGTCGGTGTGGGCTAGTTGGACCGAAGAGTCTGTTTCCGTGCTGTATGACTCTCTGACTAGATAGGCTTAGATTGTTTATTTATAGCAAAGAAGACTGAGGTGAAACATGATTGAAATGTATAAGATTATGAGGGGTATGGACAGAGTGCATCGAGAGCAGCTTATTCCTATTGGTTGAGGGGTCAATCACAGGAGGACATAGATTTAGGGTAAGGGGCAAGAGATTCAGAGGGGATGCGGAGAAAACTTTTTCACTCAGTCGATGCTGGGAATCTGGAATGCACTGCTTGGGAAGGTCATGGAGGCTGGAAACCTTCCAACCTTTAAAAAATATTTAGATGAATACCTCAAACATTCAAAGGATATGGGACAAGTGCAGGAAGTTGGATTAATGAACTATTAGTGGTAGGTATGTCGGTGCAGATTTGATGGGCTGAAGGGCCTTTTCTACACTGTATGAATCAATGAAAACACAATCAAAGACCCCTCCCACCTTGGTTATACTCTCTTTCATTCTCTTCCATTGGGCAGAAGATAGAAAAATCTGAAAACCTGTACTGTTACGACATGGCGGTAAAGCCCTTCTGCTAATTAAACCAAATGCACAGAAAAGCTCACCTCGCCTCGTAATCTGTTGAAGTATGAGTGACAGAGAACTACCAAAATTCCACTATTTAAAGAAAAAATAAGTTTTATTCTTTAACTCTAAAAGGGAACATTAAACAACAACTATTTACAACTGTCAGCCTCTTTTGTCTTAAAGGTTTGTTATCTACCTCCCACTGAATAACGATGTACTGATCCACTAAAGCCCCTGTTAAATCTTCAGCAAATCCATTTTCAAAACAAGACAGTGGTTGTCATCTCCGGTGTCAATCCTCCTCTGTTTGCAGATCTCCCTGGGCCATCTTTGGTCTTCTGCTGCAAAGATGTTTCATATGGAAAAGGTATCGTTAATAGAGAGTGGTTTTCAATGGCAGTAGGTGCTGTTTCTCTGCTGAACTATCCAAAATGCCAGCTTTTTATACCCTAAAACATCAGGTCGTCTCTTGGTTCGATGTTGTCAAAACAGTAAATTTCAAATTTGATTGAATTTTAGTATCTTGGGGGCATAATTTAAACTGGTTAAATTCAAACTGCTGTGGAAGCAACTCGTGTAACTAGGTTACAGCCCAAATGTTATGTCTTCAAATTGTCCAGTATGCTTTGTGCCTGCTAGTCAGTCACGCAACCAGTGCTTACCAGCTTTTCAGTTTTCACTCTCTTTTTTAAAGGTATGGAACATGCCTTCAACTTCATAGCAGTACCAACAGATTTAAGAACAATTTCTTCCTCACTGTTATCAGACTTATGAATGGGCCTCATATATTAGAGTTGATCTTTTTTCTGTACCTTCTCTGTAGTTGTAACACTACATTCTGCATTGTTTCCTATTACCCTGATGTACTTATGTAAGGTATGATTTGTTTGTAGCACACCAAACAATACTTTTCACTGTATCTCAGTACATGTGACAATAATAAATCAGATCAAATGAAATCCGTGAGTTGTGACTGATGAGTACTCTTATTGAAGTTGAATTGATCGCCCAGACTGAGAAGGGCATTGGGGAGGACTTGGTATCAAAGGCCAGTGAATATGTAACTAAAGAGCTGGTGTAGGAGGAAGGTCTTTCGATATCTAGATCATTGGGAACTCTTCCATGACAGGAGGGACCTGTACAGGAAGAACAGATTGCACCTAAACTGGAGCAGCACCAATATACTTGCAGGGAGGTTTGCTAGTGCTACTCAGGAGGGTAAAGCTAGTGTTGCATGGGTGGGATTCGGCGCAATAGGTCAGCATGAGAAGTGATTTGAGGAGAATGTTGCGGTTAAGTCAAGTAAATCAGACAGGCAGGGCCAGGTTAATGAACACAGCAAGACTGCCAGCCTGAAGCGTTTTTGTTTCACTGCAAGGAGCATAACAGGTAAGGCAGACGAGCTTTAGATCCTGAATTAGTACGTGGAACTGCGATGCTTAGCCATTACGGAAACTCAGTTGGGAGAAGGACAGGATTGGCAGCTCAGCATTCCAGGGTTTCGATATTTCAGGTGTGAGAGAGGATTATTGACTAAGGGGTATGTCACAGCTGCACTAAGAGAGGACATCTTGAAGGGCTCTTCCAGTGAGGCCGTATGGGTATAACTCAGGAGGAAGAAAGGTACAATCACTATGATAGGATTATACTAAAGGCCTCACAATAGCCAGCAGGAGATAGAGTAATAGGGTATGTAGACAATTTCATAAGTGTAAAAACAGTAAGTATAGTGGGTGAATTTAGTTTCCTCAATATTGACTGGGATTGCCTTAGTGCCAGGTACTTAGGTGGGCCAGAATTTGTTAGGTACATCCAGGAAGGTATTTTTTTTTTTAGATTACTTACAGTGTGGAAACAGGCCCTTCGGCCCAACAAGTCCACACCGCCCCGCCGAAGCGCAACCCACCCATACCCCTACCTTTACCCCTTACCTAACACTATAGACAATTTAGCATGGCCAATTCACCTGACCTGCACATCTTTGTGACTGTGGGAGGAAACCGGAGCACCCGGAGGAAACCCACGCAGACACGGGGAGAATGTGCAGACTCCACAATGTCAGTCGCCTGAGGCGGGAATTGAACCCGGATCTCTGGCGCTATGAGGCAGCAGTGCTAACCACTGTGCCACCGTGCCGCCCACTATTGTTGTGAAACAATTTCTAGATAGTCCAACCAGGAAAAGGGCCGGACTTGACCTTGTATTGGGGAATGACCAGATGGTTGAAGTTTCAGTGTTTTGAGCATTTTAAGAACTGTAATCATAATTGTGTAAGTTTTAAGATAGCTATGGATGATTGATTAGATTAGATTAGATTCCCTACAGTGTGGTAACAGGCCCTTCAGCCCAACCAGTCCACACCGACCCTCCGAAGAGTAACCCACCCAGACCCAATTCCCTGTGACTAATGCACCTAACACTATGGGCAATTAAGCATGGCCAATTCACCTGACCTGCACATCTTTGGCATGTGGGAGGAAATCCATGCAGACCTGGGGAGAATGTGCGAACTCCACACAGTCGCCCGAGGACTTGTAGGAAAGCAATTGCTTTACTTGACCCTTTACTTAAACAAAACTTCCAGCTCCTGAGACTAACTTCCTAACTTTGGAGAAAGTGAAGCAAAGCCATAATACTCAGATAAACAATTCCTGACTTCATATTCTCATGGTTTTAATTTTTATTTCACTTTTTGAAACTCTGGCTGCCAATTTTCTCTCCAGGTAAGTGAGACGCCGACATCCTGGCCTTAATTTGTCTTCGTCCTGGTGCTTCCAATTTCTTCTAGATCCTAGCTCTTTCCTTAGATGAGTTGGAGTAAATTGTGCTTATGTTAGTTGGAGTTTAAAATACTATAATTTGAAATATTCTCTTTGAAATGTACAAGATTTTGAAGTGACTTGACAGAGTAGATATTGATAAGTATTGTTGTGGTTCTGTTCGCCGAGCTGGGAATTTGTGTTGCAGACGTTTCATCCCCTGTCTAGGTGACATCTTCAGTGCTTGGGAGCCCCCTGTGAAGTGCTTCTGTGATGTTTCCTCCAGTATTTATAGTGGTTTGTCTCTGCCGCTTCCGGTTGTCAGAACAAATTCCCAGCTCGGCGAACAGAAGCAGAACAACGAGCACCCGAGCTACAAATCTCCTCTCAAACTTTGAATTGATAAGTATTCCCCTTGGTTGCAAAATCTATAACATAGTCACACTGGATAAGGTGCTGATCATTTAAGACTGAGATGAGTAGATATTTCTTCTTAATTTTTGGCATTTTCTCCCTCAGAGGGTTGTGGAGACAGGTAATTTTTTTTTATCTCAGGGTTTCGAGGGATATGGGAAGTAGGTGGGAGTGGAGTTGAAGCCATGATCGTCTTGAATGATGGAGCAGGCTCAATGGACTGAATGGTCTACTCCTGCTCCTCTTTCTTGCATCTTAAATTTTTAAACTGTGCCCCAGTCCTAGAATCACTCAACATCTACAGGCAGCACAGTGACTCAGTGGTTAGCACTGCTGCCTCACAGCACCAGGGACTCGGGTTTGATTCCCATCTCTGTCTGTGTGGAGTTTGCATATTCTCCTCGTGTCTGTGTGGGATTCCTCCGGGTGCTCCAGTTTCCTCCCACAATCCAAAGATGTGCAGGTCAGGTAATTGGCAATTCTAAATTGCCCATAGTGTTAGGTGCATTAATCAGGGATAAATATAGGGTAGGGAATGGGTCTGGGTGGGTTACTCTTTGGAAGGTCGGTATGGACTTGTTGGACCAAATGGCCTGTTTCCATACTGTAGGGTATCTAATCTAACAGTCAGATAATGTTTCTTTTGTGACTTGAGCATGAACTAAATTCACAAATGTATGTTAAAACACAATCAGGTTATACAATCAAATGTAATTGCTGCGTCAGTTGTTTGAGCAATGAGGTAAGGAAAGGGTGTCCAGAGTTTAATTTTTGTGGGCTACGCAGATGTGCATCAGGGAGTGTCAGGTGTTGCATGTAAAGCTTAATTTGTTCTGAATAATTCGCACATACTGCAAGTTGACATATTGATACTTGGGATTTGTCTGCTAATTAGGCTGCACTTTTCAAATCTTCAGATTCCACAATTCCATGAATATTTCAGGATTACAGGATGTGAATTGCATGGACCAGAAGGGCTGAATATGTTTGAGTTTTAAGGGAGGAAGGCTAAGGGAGGACCTGTTTGAGGTCTATAAAATTTTGAGGGGCATGGACAGGGTGAATAGAAAACAGATGTTCCCCTTACATTGACGGATCAATAGCAAGGAGCATACATTTAAGGTGAAGGGCAGGAGGTTTAGAGGAGATTTGAGGAAAGTATTTTCACCCAAATGGTAGTGAGAATCTGGAATGCACTCTCTGCAAGAGTAGTGAAAGGTATGAAACCTCACAACCTTGCAAGAAGTATAAAGGCGAGCATTTGAAATGTAATAACATTCAATGCTGTAAGCCAAGTGCTGGAAAGTGGGATTAGTGTTGTTAGGTTGGTGCAGACTTGATGGGATGAAGGACCTCTTCTGTGCTTTATAAATCTATGACTTTGAGGCTATAATTTTGGGTCAAATTGAATGGAAGTGTTGATGTCTTGTGTTGCTGGTTTCTCCAGTCATGATTCTTGAATTGCTTAAAGTTCAATAGCAATGACTACCAATGGATCTGTGATATTTGTTTACTTCCCATTTACCTATCTCCTCAGAAACATGATCAGCGGTTATTCAGCAAAACATTAGTATGTTTTACTTTGTGGCATGACGCCATGTAGTTCTGCTTATTTTAATGTATAAACAACCTGTCTGTATTCACATGTACTGACCTTTAGGATGATGAGTGTGGACTTAAGAGCAACAATATGAGTCATCAGTGAAGTTTCTGTTGAACAGCCAGTGAGCACAATGGAATTCAAAAATCCAGTTTCATGGTCAAAAGCTGTCCATTCTTTCAGTTGTGAAACCTCCACAAACAAATAAGGATATTGCAATCATCTCTGAGGTCGGGGAAGGAGAAGCGTAAGGAACACTTAATGACACTTACCAATTAAGTGTCTTGTGTTACAAGTTGTAATAACCAGGTATTCTTTTTGTGGTTGAAAGACTGATATTGACTCCCTGCTCCTTTTGCAGTAGTTTTTGCATCCACCTGATACTTGGTTTTAGAACATAGAACAGTACAGCACAGAACAGGCCCTTCAGCCCACGATGTTGTGCCGACCACTGATCCTCATGTATGCACCCTCAAATTTCTGTGACCATATGCATGTCCAGCAGTCTCTTAAATGTCCCCAATGACCCTACCTCCACAACTGCTGCTGGCAACGCATTCCATGCTCTCACAACTCTCTGTGTAAAGAAAGAACCAGCCTCTGACCCTCTATACTTTCCTCCAAAAAGCTTAAAACTATGACCCCTCGTGTCATTTCTGCCCTGGGAAATAGTCTCTGGCTATCGACTCTATCTATGCCTCTCATTACCTTGTATACCTCAATTAGGTCCCCTCTCCTCCTCCTTTTCTCCAATGAAAAAAGGCAACCTCTCCTCATAAGATAAGCCCTCCAGTCCAGGCAGCATCGTGGTAAACCCCCTCTGAACCCTCTCCAAAGCATCCACATCTTCCCTATAATAGGGCAACCAGAACTGGACTCAGTATTCCAAGTGCGGTCTAA
>NC_057752.1:14939418-14950495 GCF_004010195.1 Chiloscyllium plagiosum
ACCCATCCTTCAATCTCCTCATCCAAGTCATTAATAAAAATTACAAACAATCGAGGCCCAAGGACAGAGCCCTGTGGAACACCACTCACCACAGACTTCCAGGCAGAATATTTTCCTTCTACTACCACTCGCTGTCTTCTGTTGGCCAGCCAATTCTGTATCCAGACAGGTAAGTTCCCCTGTATCCCATTCCTCCTGACCTTCTGAATGAGCCTACCATGGGGAACCTTATCAAATACCTCGCTGAAGTCCATATACAAAACATCCACAGCTCGACCCTCATCAACCTTTCTAGTCACGTCCTCAAAGAACTCGATAAGGTTTGTGAGGCATGACCTGCCCCTCACAAAGCTGTGTTGACTGCATTTACTCAAGCCATGCTCTTCCAGATAGTCATAAATCCTATCCCTCAGAATCCTTTCTAACACCTTGCAGATGACAGACGTGAGACTTACTGGTCTGTAATTGCCGGGGATTTCCCCATTTCCTTTCTTGAAGAGAGGAATTACATTTGCCTCCCTCCAGTCCTCAGGTACGACTCCGGTGGAGAGCGAGGATTCAAAGATCTTCGCAAGTGGCGAAGCAATTGCATTTCTCGTTTCCCAAAGCAGCCGAGGACAAATCTGGTCTGGGCCTGGTGACTTGTCAATCTTAATGTTTGACAAAAAATTTTCAGCATATCAGCTTCCTCTATCTCTATCCATTCCAGCATGCACACCTGCTCTTCAAAGGTTTCATTCACTACAAAGTTCATTTCTTTCGTAAAGACAGAAGCAAAAACCTCATTTAGGGCTTCCCCTACCTCCTCCGACTCCACACACAAATTCCCTTTGCTATCCCTGATCAGCCCTACTCTTTCTTTGACCATTCTCTTGTTCCTCACATGAGTGTAAAATGCCTTTGTGTTCTCCCTAATCCGTTTTGCCAAGCCTTTCTCATGCACCCTCCTGGCTCTCCTCAGACCATTTTTGAGCTCCTTCCTCACCTGCCTGTAATCCTCTAGAGCTGAGCTTGACCCTAGCTTCCTCCACCTTATGTCAGCTACCTTCTTCCTTTTGACAAGAAGCTCCACCGCTCTCGTCATCCAAGGTTCCTTTATCTTACCACTTCTTGCCTGTCTCAGAGGGACATGCAACAACAGCTCCTTAAACAGTCTCCACATGTCTATAGTGCCTTTACCATGGAACAATTGCTCCCAATCCATGCTTCCTAACTCATGTCTAATCGCATCACAATATCTGCTGGCTTAGCCAGGGATGCATACTTCGCATGAACAAATTTAAAAAAAATGTAAGTAACATGCATGTCCATGTTTTACCAAAGAATGGGAATCATCTGATTCAGTATCTGAAGGGCTAACAGACTCCAGAGAAGAAATGTCTCCTTAGCTCCATTGTAAATGGAAGACACCTTATTTTGAAACTTCCCACCAAATTCTCAATTTTCTCACAGGCCTCTACACTGGCAAGCTCTCGGAATCTTACATGTCACAATAAGATCACCTCTCATTCCTGTAAAGTATAGTATGTGAATAAAGGCCCAATTTGTGCAGCAAATGCTGAGATTGCTGGAAAGGTTCAGCAGATCTGGCAGCATCTGTGGAGAGAAATCAGAGTTAGGGTTTTGGGTCAAGTGACCCTTCCTCAGAACCTGAAACATTAACTCTAATTTATCTCCACAGATACTGCTAGATGTTTTCAGCAACTTCTGTTTTTGTTTCTGATTTACAGCATCTGCAGTTCTTTTGGTTTTTATTTCCAATTTGTGCAACCTTTACTGAAAATATAACATCATCATAAATTGCCTATTAGTTCTTTTGTTCTCAAGTAAGGGGACCAAAAATATTTAGAGTACTTTTGTCTGATCAGTGACTTTGCTTTTGCAGAAAATTTCCCTGTTGGTGTACTCTACCTCCTCACAATAAAGGCCAACATTTCATTTGCCTTCCTAATTATTTGGTGTATCTGCATAGCCAACATCCTGAAATCACTTTTTATATCCTCGATCCTTTTCCTGGCTATATCATTAGTGCCAATATGTAACAAGATTTCTGGCTGTTCGTCCTCCCCTTTTAGAACCTTATACACCCAATCGGAGACATCCTGGACCCTGGCACCAGGGAGGCAACATACCTTCCGGGAATCCCGATCCTGACCACAAAATCTCCTGTCGATTCCCCTAACTATCGAGTCCCCTACCACGAGTACTTTTCTATTCTGCCCGCTTCCCTTCTTTGCCACAGTGTCAGGCTCAGTGCCAGAGAACTGACTGCTATGGCTTTCCTCTGGTAGGTCATCCCCCCAGCAGTATCCAAAATGGTATACTTATTGATGAGGGTAATGTCCACAGGGGAACTCTGCACTGTCTGACTGTCCCCTTTCCTCCCCCTAACTATAACCCATCTATCCTTGTCCTGAGCCTTAGGAGTGACCAACTCCCGGTAACTCCTCTCAATTACCCCCTCAGCCTCCCGAATGATCCGTAGTTCATCCAGCTCTAGCTCCAATTCCCTAACACGGTTTTCAAGGAGCCGGAGTTGGGTGCACTTCCCGCAGATGTAGCCAGCGGAGACATGTGCCATGTCTCCCACCTGCCACATTCTGCAGGAGGAGCAAGCAACTGCCCTGCATCCATATCCGACTTATCTGAACACCCACTCAGTACTAAAGTAGAAAGCTTAGTTCAAGTTGCTATAAAATTAATAACAGGAGAAAGTGAGGACTGCAGATGCTGGAGATCAGAGCTGAGAATGTGTTGCTGGAAAAGCGCAGCAGGTCAGGCAGCATTCCTGAAGAAGGGCTTATGCCCGAAACGCCGATTCTCCTGTTCCTTGGATGCTGCCTGACCTGCGCTTTTCCAGCAACACATTCTCAGATAAAATTAATAGCAAACTTATATTCAATAGAGTAAGTTTAGAATGAACCTTACCTTATTAACCAGGTTAGAGGAGGAGGGCGGGTGGGAGACACTACAGTTGTACAGTCTCTGGTTTAGCCGCCTTTCTGATATATGTGGTCACTGCTTTCCTTCCCGGCTGCCTCTCTGGTCCTTGTCACTTCCTCCGCTGTTTTATCATCTCAATTTAATGCATGCACATATCCCCAGTGCTGCACTGATGTGTTAGCTGAAATTGGACACTTGGGGCCCTGGGGTGCAGTTCAAAACCCAGGAGGGTTTCCCAGTTTGGCCTGAGTACCACATTTCATTTCTAGTGTGGTAGTGGCAAAAACATCATGCAACCCTTCACTTATTAAATCAGAGTCGAAATTTTCAAGTTTTGAATTTCATTGAATCATGGGTTAATCTTCTGAATGCTGTGATCAAATGCACTTGAAGGATCAGGATGACCCTACTGGGGGCAGATACCATTTCACTGATAGAGTTGTGATCTCTATTATCATAGAGTTTCTGTATGCAGAACCACCAACAATAAATTTAACCTTTCAATTGGATTCTTTACTTTAAATTTAGCACAAAAATGTTCCAACCTGGAACCTTTTTAACTTGAATTATAGAGGTGTAAAATTAACAGAACAGCTTCCCAGACCAGCTGTTTCCCTGCACAAGTGGCTCTCATTACACGTAGAACTGCGTCAAACCTGGTACATGGTTCTCTTATAATATGTTGTGTAGTTTCATTTAGTTGCAGTGTTATGGAGGCATTAAAACAAATAATTCTAAAATTATAAGCTTCAATGTGTGGAAACTGTGCAACTTATCAGTAATTATATACAGCCAAGTGTTAGCCCATTGGCCTCACCAGAAAAACGATTTCAGTGGGGTCTGTTTCCCATAGTGATGAGAAAGATTCCTGTTATGGGATGAAGCAACTAGTTGTTTGCAGACTGTTACTTTGAAAGAGTTAATTATTTCCTTTGTATTAAATCATACTTTCATCTGGGCCAGCCAGTCTAATCTCACTCTCCTCCTCACTCCTCCTCACTCCTCCATATCTTTTAATATCCCATTTGCCTCCTCCTCACACCCGAGATCCTTTAATATCCCACCCACACTTACCTCACACTTTCCCCGACTTCCATCACACCTTTGTGTCCACCCTGTTCAAGCCTGTCCACCCTGTTCAAGCACACATCTCGCTTCCAGCGCCCTTGTATATCCCATCCAGTCAAATACAATAATCCCTCCATCCTTTAATATTCCACTAAGTCTAATCTAATTCTTTGTTGTGATGAATTGGAATTTGTGTCCGCTCATGATAGTCTTGCTAATCATTTGAGGAAATCTCACAATTAATTTTAATGTAAAGTTTCAGAATCTGTCTTGGCAAAAACTGCAGCTCCTTGGATCTGCCTTTTTAACGGTTGCTCCTCATTTCTTCCTTTTAGTCCAGTTTAATTTTGTTGTCCACTGGACCACTCCTTACTGACTGCCATCACGTTCACTACTGCCTTTTGTATTTTATCCTATGTTCTTTCCCCTTTCTGTTTGTGACCAGTAATCCTTGCTGAACTTTTGCTGACTTGTTCTTCCTATATTGCAACACTGCTTCCTTGAATCCTCATGGTTGAAATCAAGATTCATTGATACACTGTCTATGCAGACTCTTTTCGTAGTCTTAGAACTGTGGTCCCTGCCCAAACTTTGTATCTAGGAGTAATTTAATTGATTTCACCTTCTGTCTCTTTTTTTTTTAGTCGGGACGGGGTCCTGTGTTGTGGGGCTTGGGTTCCCAACTTAAGAAAAACACCCTTGTTTGTTGAGTATACCTGTTGAAAGAGCATATATTTTGCAAAGATTAGCCTTGGGTTTGTGCCAGTGGGAACAAAGGTGCAAACAAATGATCACTGTATTTCAGACAAAAAAACCCAAAAGTACTGTGGATGCTGGAAATTTGAAACAAAAAGAGAAATTGCTGGAAAATCTCAGCAGGCCTGGCAGCATTAGTGAAGAGAAATAGGGTCCAGTGACCTTTCTTCAGAACTGATTGTAGCTAGGAAAAGAATATTTTCAAAAATATTCCGAGGATTATGTGGGAAGCAAGAGAGGAAATTGCAGTACCGTTGGCAACGATCTTTTCGTCTTCACTGTCAACGGGGGTGGTACCAGGGGACTGGAGAGTGGCGAATGTTGTGCCCCTGTTCAAAAAAGGGAATAGGGATAACCCCGGGAATTACAGGCCAGTTAGTCTTACTTCGGTGGTAGGTAAAGTAATGGAAAGGGTACTGAGGGATAGGATTTATGAGTATCTGGAAAGACACTGCTTGATTAGGGACAGCCAGCACGGATTTGTGAAGGGTAGGTCTTGCCTTACAAGTCTGATTGAATTCTTTGAGGAGGTGACCAAGCATGTGGATGAGGGAAGAGCAGTGGATGTAGTGTACATGGATTTTAGTAAGGCATTTGATAAGGTTCCCCATGGTAGGCTTATGCGGAAAGTCAGGAGGCATGGGATAGAGGGAAATTTGGCCAATTGGATAGAAAACTGGCTAACCAGTCGAAGGCAGAGAGTGGTGGTAGATGGTAAATATTCAGCCTGGAGCCCAGTTACAAGTCGAGTTCCGCAGGGATCAGTTCTGGGTCCTCTGCTGTTTGTAAATTTTATTAATGACTTGGATGAGGGAGTCGAAGAGTGGGTCAGTAAATTTGCAGATGATACGAAGATAGGTGGAGTTGTGGACAGTGAGGAGGGCTGTTGTCGGCTACAGAGGGACTTAGATATGATGCAGAGCTGGGCTGAGGAGTGGCAGATAGAGTTCAACCCTGCCAAATTTGAGGTTGTCCATTTTGGAAAGACGCCTCACTTTAGGAAAGATGTGGGAGCTTTGGAGAGGTTGCAGAGAAGATTTACCAGGATGTTGCCTGGAATGGAGAATAGGTCGTATGAGGATAGGTTGAGAGTGCTAGGCCTTTTCTCATTGGAATGGCGAAGGATGAGGGGTGACTTGATAGAGGTTTATAAGATGATCAGAGGAATAGGTAGAGTAGACAGTCAGAAACTTTTTCCCCGGGCACAACCGAGTGTTACAAGGGGACATAAATTTACGGTGAAGGGTGGAAGGTATAGGGGAGATGTCAGGGGTGGGTTCTTTACCCAGAGAGTGGTGGGGGCATGGAATGCGCTGCCTGTGGGAGTGGCAGAGTCAGAATCATTGGCGACCTTTAAGCGGCAATTGGATAGGTACATGGATAGGCGCTTAAGCTAGGACAAATGTTCGGCACAACATCGTGGGCCGAAGGGCCTGTTCTGTACTGTATTGTTTTATGTTCTATGGGGTGGGGGAAGTGTAAGTGTAGGTGGAAAAAGGGCCCAAAGAGAGAGAAAAACAGTTGGACAGACAAAGGAATGGTTCACGGTCACTCTGGAGGAATGAATAGCTGTGCATTTTGGCAAATACCTTGTTAAACACCAGGAGTGATAGCGAAATTAATGACAATGAATAAGGAAAAGCAAAAAAGATTGGAACTGAAATCCTGTCGGAGAGAAGAGCAGAACTACTTCAAGGTGGCCATACCAGGAAGCGATGTGGCAATGGGTTAAACACTGAGATAAAACACCAAAAGAGCAGTGGATGCTGGAAATCTGGAACAAAAACAGAAATTGCTGGAAAATCTCCTGGCTAAGAAGTTGCCAGTTGAGTCTGTGGTTCATAGTTATGTTCCCAGTACAAAACTCAAGGGTTGCCACTGTAAAAGCCAACCTAAGAAAGTCAGTAAAGCTGAATAACTGCTTAAAAAGAACAAAATCCTTCAAGTTAATTGGCTAAACAATTGCTAACTCAAAGCTAATCTTACTTACAAGCTTGTGATCAGGGCCATGCTTTATATTAAGTGAACAAGCAAAATGCTGTTTTAATTTCATGCAATTGGAGGATTTTTAGTGATTTGTGGAATGTGGTTCCAGTTTGAATTACCTTGCTATGAGAATTCTCTCAGCATTGGCTATGATGTGAGAACAAATGGTCACTTTGAGAATGTAAGTGTGCCATGACTGGTTACAACTTCAGATGAATAAATCTACTACTTGTTGGGGAAAGATATACAAACAAAATACTTTATTATCTAGTCACTGATCTAGAAAGCAACGAAGAGTTATGAGTACCGAAAACATGCAGTTTCACTTCGAGGAACACAATACCATCACCCCCACCCTTTCATTCAGGAATCATTATTTTTAACAAAAACAGAAATTGTTAGATAAACACAGCAGGTCTAGCAACATCTATGGTGAGAAAGAAGAGGTATCATTTTGAGTCCAATGACTCGACAGTTGTTTTGTTTGTTTTTTTTAATGAGTTAAGGGTATCAATGGATGTGGATCAAAGGGGGAGAAGTGGAGTTGAGGCAGGGATGGAAATCATGGACTCCAGTGGTATTCTCAGCACCTGACTCATGCACAGTGGGCCCCAGAGTCAAAACCCTACGCAGAGTCAACCCACGTAAGGCTGCTAGACCAGATAACATCCCTGACAGAGTGCTCAAAGGATGCTCTTACGTACTGGTGGATGTTCTCCTAGACATCTTCAACATCTCCCTGAGCTGCACCATAGTTCTAACGTGCTTCAAGGCCGCTACCGTTGTCCCCGTGCCGAAGAAGTCTTCAGTGTCCTGTCTCAACGACTACCGCCCCATTGCGCTAACACCCATCATCATGAAGTGTTTTGAGAGGCTTGTGATGAGGCATATTAAGACCCTGCAGTTCACATCTCGTCCAAACCGCTCAACAGATGATGCCATTTCCAACACCCTCAAGCTGGCCCTCACCCACCTGGAGAAGAAGGACCCCCATGTCAGACTACTGTTCATAGACTTCAGTTCTGCATTTAACACTGTCATTCCTCAGCACCTGGTTGGAAAGCTGAGTCTGCTGGGCCCAAATACCACCCTTTGTAACTGGATCCTGGACTTCCTGACTGGGAGACCTGTTAGTCTGGATTGGGATCAGCATCTCCAACACCATCACACTGAGCACGGGGGCCCCCAGGGCTGTGTGCTCAGTACACTGCTGTTCACCCTGCTGAGACACAACTGTGCAGCAATGCACAGGTTGAATCACATCATCAAGTTCGCTGATAATATGACTGTAGTGGGTCTCATCAGCACGACCAATGAGTCAGCATATAGAGAGGAGCTGCAACTGCTAACAGACTGGTGCAGAGCCATCTGAATGTGGACAAGATGAAAGAGATGGTTGTTGACTTCAGGAGCGACCATTCTCCACTGGGCATTGGCTTTCCTGTGGAGATGGTGAACAGCACGAAATCTTTTGGCGTCCACCTGGCAGAGAATCTCACCTGGACCGTCAACACCAGCTCCATAGCCAAGAAATCCCAGCAATATCTGTACTTTCTGCACAGGCTGAGGAACGCCCACATTCCCCCCCCCCACCACTTCCCAACCTCTCTGCATCTTACAGAGGGTTTATTGAGAGTGCCCTGAGCTGCTGCATCACTGCCTGGTTCAGGAATTGCCCTACAACGGATAGTAAGGGCAGCTGAGAGGATCAATGGGGTCTCTCTTCCCACCATTACAGGCATTTACTCCACACATTTCATCCGAAAGGCTAACAGCATTGTAGAAGACCCCACACATCCCTCACTGAAAGTCTTCTCCCTCCTGCTGTCTGGCAGAAGATACTGGAGCATTCGATCTCTCACGGCCAGACTGTGCAACAGTTTCTTCCCCCAAGCCATCGGGCTGCTTAATACTGTATGATCAGACTCTTTTTCCATCTGGAACTCTTTGCACGACTTTGAATTGCTGCTAGAAAAATGTCTATTGTTTATCGTTTTTCTACTGTACTGTAACTTGCGTGTTTTGCACTTCTTATGCAGTGTACGGTTGTGTAGTTAATGCCGTCCATGTAGCACCCTCGGTCCTGGAGGAAGGCTGTCTCATTTTTAATCTATCAGTTGTATACGGTAAAAATGACAAATAAAAAAGCTACTCAGAGTCTCAGTCCCTGATAATTGATGCATGCCCTATCCTGTGCCCTGGTTTGAGGCACAAATTAGCCATGGTGTCATTGAACAGTAGAGTGTATTTGGGCTGGATGGTCTCTTTCTGTCCCTATTACTCTAATGGTAATCAACACAACGCAGTGTTGCTAATAGGAATGATTTGCAGAGACTTTCTATTCATGTTATGCTAGTCCTTTTAAAGAGGACTATCCAAAGCATTTGGGGCGGCACGGTGGCTTAGTGGTTAGCACTGCAGCCTCACAGCACCAGGGTCCCAGGTTCGATTCCAGCCTCGGATGACTGACTGTGTGGAGTTTGCACATTCTCACTGTGTCTGCATGGGTTTCCTCCGGGTGCTCCGCTTTCCTCCCACAGTCCAAAGGCATGCAGATCAGGTGAATTGGCCATGCTAAATTGTCCATCGTGTTAGGTGCATTAGTCAGAGGGAAATGGGATTGGGTGTGTTACTCTTCGCAGGGTCGGAGTGGACTGATTGGGCTGAAGGGCCTGTTTCCACACTGTACGGAGTCTAAAAAAATGTGTGTGGAGAAAAAACAGCGCTTTGCTTGGAGCAGCATCAGCAACCATGAGGTGGGGAGGGACGCAGCAACCTGTGAATCTAGCATGGTGCAGGTTTGGGCCTCGTCTTTACAAGGCACTTAGCTTAGAACAGCAGCAAAAGGCGGGGAGGAAGACAATAAGCTGCAGGAACACTTCAGTGTGGCTCCGATCGACATCATAACTTCAAAAAGTGGCATAAGCTCTAGATTGGTGTAGACTGGTCACCTGACAATTGCTGGTTAACCCTTTCTTTTATCATGCAGATTTAAAGCAGTGGGAACTTAGTTGCAGTTAACCTTTTCATAACCTTAGTGATAGAGTAGGAAGTCCAACAAAATAAGACTAATAATTCTAGTCTAAGACATTTAATTGTAAGTTCAAGAGACGTCAGGAGAGGCCAGCCGAGCGGAATGTGCAACTTGTCACGTGGGGAATCCTGGACACTGTCAATGCCTGAGATGACCACACGTGCAGGAGGTGTTCTCAGCTGGAGCTCCAGGTCTCTGTACCTGAGCAGTGGTTGGAGACACTGTGGCACATCTACAAGGCTGAGAGTGACATGGATAGCATGTTTAGAGAGGTGGTCACACTACAGCTCAAGGGACTAGAGGGAAGAAGGCAATGTTTGTAAATGACACAAAATTTTAAAGAATTGTAAACTCTGAGGTGAATCGTATGGAACTCCAAAAGGACTTAAACAAGTTGGTGCATTGGGCGGATAGCTGGCACATGATATTCAATGTAGAGAACTGTGAAGCGATGATTTTCATTGGAAGAATGCTGAAAGACAATAGAATTGCAACTCTTATATACAAAGGGGATACAGGAGCAGAGGGACCTTTATGTACGTGTGCAAAGATCATTGAAGGTGGCACGACAGGTGGACAGAGCAGTTAATAAAGCATACAGTGTCATAGAACATAGCAGGACAGCACAAAACAGGCCCTTCAGCCCTTGATGTTGTGCTGACCTTTTATCCTACTCTGAGGTCAAGCTAACCTACATACCCTACATACCGTTCATTTCACCTATCATCCAAGTGCCTAGCCAAGAGTTGCTTCAATGTCCTGAATGTATCTTACTCTACTATCACCGGTGGCAGTGTATTCCATGCACCTGCCACTCTCTGTGTAAAGAGCTAACCTCTGACATCTCCCCTAAACCTTCCTCCAATCACATTAAAATCATGCCCGCCCCTGCTATGATAGCCATTTCCACCCTGGGGGAAAAAAGTCTCTGGCTCTCCACTCTATCTATGCTGTGGTTCTGTTCGCCGAGCTGGAAGTTTTTGTTGCAAACGTTTCGTCCCCTGTCTAGNCTTCCGGTTGTCAGTTTCAGCTGTCTGCTGTAGTGGCCGGTATATTGGGTCCAGGTCGATGTGTTTGTTGATGGAGTTTGTGGATGAGTGCCATGCATCTAGGAATTCCCTGGCTGTTCTCTGTTTGGCTTGCCCTGTAATGGTAGTGTTGTCCCAGTCAAATTCATGTTGCTTGTCGTCTGCGTGTGTGGCTACTAGGGATAGTTGATGTTCGTGGATGCGGATCGTTAGCTGTCTTATGTAGTGTATTGTGCAGTCCTTGCATGGGATTTTGTACACT
>NC_057752.1:14950995-14958151 GCF_004010195.1 Chiloscyllium plagiosum
CCAGGCCGACCAAACACTCCATCCATGCTAATCCCGTTTCCCTGCACTTGGCCCAAACCTTTCCTATCCATGGAAATGTCCAAATGCATTTTTTAAATGTCGTTAATGTACTCTTCTCAACCACTTGTATTGGCAGCTCATTCCGTATGCGGACCACCCTTTGCATAAAAGAAAAGTTGCCTCTCGGGTTCCCTTTTATTCTTTCCCCTCTAACCTTAAACTGATTACAGAATCATACAATCCCTACAGTGTGGAAATAGGCCATTAGGCCCAACAAGTCCACACCGACCCTCAGAGTATCCCACCTCGGCCCATTTCATACCACTCTACATTTACCCATGACTAATGCACCTGACCTACACTTCCCTGCATATTGTGGGCAATTTAGCATGGCCAATTCACCTAACCTGCACATCTTTGGATTGTGGGAGGAAACCAGAGTGCCAGAGACCCGGGTTCAATTCCCGCCTCAGGCGACTGACTGTGTGGAGTTTGCAAGATGTGCAGGTCAGGTGAATTGGCCATGCTAAATTGCCCATAGTGTTAGGTAAAAGGGGTATGGGTGGGTTGCGCTTCGGCGGGTCGGTGTAGACTTGTTGGGCCGAAGGGCCTGTTTCCACACTGCATGTAATCTAATCTAATCACACAGACACAGGGAGAATGTGCAAACTCCACACAGACAGTCACCTGAGGCTGGAATTGAACCCAGATCCCTTGTGCTGTGACGTAGCAGTGCTAACTGCTGAGCCACCATGCCACCCCGCCTCTTGTCCTTGATTCCCCAACCCTGGGAAAACGACTGAATGCATTCAACCTATACATGTCTCCCATGATCTTATACACTTCGATAACATCCCGCCTAAGCCTTCTACACTCTAAAGAAAAAAGTCCTAGTTTGTCCAACTTCTCCCAATAACTTAGTTCCTTGAGTCCTGGCAACAGCCTTTAAATTTCTTTGGCATTCTTTCCAGTTTAATAACATCCTTCCTATAGCAAGGTGACAAAAACTGAACACAATACTCTAAGTATGACCTCGCCAACATCCTGTACAACTGCAACATAACTTCCCAATTTCTCTTCTCAGTGCCCTGACTGATGAAAGGTGTGCTAAAAGCCTCCTTCACTGCCCTGTCTACCTGTGACTCCACTTTTAGAGAACCGTGCACCTGAACTCTGAAGTCCCTCTGTTCAACGACACTCCTTAAGGCTCTACCATTTACCATGAAACCCCTACCTTGATTTGACTTTCGAAAATGCATGTCCTCATACTTATCAATATTTAAGTCCATTTGCCATTTCTCGGCTCACTTTCCCAGCTAATCAAGGTCCTGCTGCAATTTCTGACAACCTTCCTCACTGTCCACGATACTAATCATGCCTTGTACGTTTTCATCCAAATCAATGATATAGATAGCAAACAACAATGGACCCAACACCGACCCCTGAGGCACTCCACCAGTCACAGGCCTCCAGTGGAAAAATGAAGTGTGTTTTGCTTCATATCAAATAATTTGACCAATCAAATTGCATTGGATTGCAACACCTTGCACTTCTCTTTAAAATAAGAAAACATTAGGGTCTAGATTATCTTCTGAATATATTTTGAGGGGGTTTGGTCGGGTGCATAACAGGAGGAGTAATGATTCATTAGTGGAGGGATGATGGTACGTGATAACCAGCAGGAGGTTTCCTTGCCCGTGGTCAGGGTCAATGTTCAGGACTCCCAGGGAAGTTTCCTCCTGATTGCATATCACATTGCCACCACCTCAGTTGAGTCTGTCCTGCCAGTGGGACAGGACATATCCAGGGATGGTGGTGGTGGTGTCTGGAAGGTGTGATTCTGTGTGTGTGACTTTGTCAGGCTTTTGATTGACTAGGTTGTGAGACAGCTCTCCAGTTTCGCACTCGCCCCAAATGTTAGTAAGAATGACTTGCAAGGTGGACAGGACTGTTTCTGCTATTGTGTTTTCCAGTGCCTGAGCCAATGCCAAGTGGTCCATTCGGTTTCATTTCTTTGTTGAGACTTCACAGTGATTGATACAACTGAATAACTTACTGGGCGATTTCAGAGGGCAGTTGTTCATCAACCATATTGTTGTGGGTCTGGAATCACATGTAGGCCAGACCAGGTGAGGATGGCAGATTTCCTTTTCTGAAGGACATGAGTGAACCATAGGTTTTTCCAACAATTGACGGTGATTTCATGGTCATCAGTCGAATCTTAACTCCAGATTTTTCAAAATTGAATTTGAATTCCACCATCTGCCCAGATCACAGAACTAATAGTCCTGCAATAATACAACTAGGCCATTGCCTCCCTATTAAATGATGAGGAACCTCAGTTACGTGGACAGATTGGGGAAGCTGGAAATGTTGTCCTTGGAGGAGATAAGGTTGAGAGGAAATTTGATCCAAGTGCTATAAGGCGTCTGGACAGAATAGATACGAAGGAACTATTTCCATGTGTAGAATGATCAAGAACCAGAGAACATAGTCTGAGGGTGATTGGAAAAAAAAAGCAAAGATAACATAAGAATAAACGGTTTCATACAGCAACTGATGAGAATCTGGAAAGCACTGTCTGAACGTTTGGTCGAGGCTGGTTCAATTGAGGAGTTCAAAAAGGAGTTTGATAACTACCGTTAGGGCTACAGAGAACAGGCAAAAGGGTACTTGTAAAAATCCGATTGCAAAACGTCAGCAAGGATGTCACAGCTGATTGGTGTCCGTCCATGTTGAAACCCATTGTATAATTCCTTCAGTTTGAGCAAGGTAATTTGTAAGAAGTGAGGAATTGCCATAATCTAAGGTTTACTACTTATGCCATGTCGATTCAGTTATTCATAGCATCATAGAATCCCGATAGTGTGGATGCACACTATTTGGCCCATCAGTTACATACCACCCTCTGAACAGCATCTCAGACACACCCACCCTATCCCTGTAATCCTGAATTTCTCATGGCTAATCCACTGAGCCAAGAGTGTGCTGCTGGAAAAGCACAGCCGGTCAGGCAGCATCTGAGGAGCAGGAGAATCAACGTTTCGAGCATAAGCCCTTCATCAGGAATGAGGCTTGTGGGCCAAGGGGGGGGGGGGGGGAGAAGGGAGCTGAACGTAGGGGTGAAGGTGATAGGTCGGAGAGGAGGGTGGAGTGACTAGATGGGAAGAAAGATGGTCAGGTAGAACAGATCAAGAGGGTGGTGCCGAGTTGGAAGGCTGGATCTGGGATCAGGTGGGGGGAGGGGAAATGAGGAAACTGGGTGAAATCCACATTGACCCTGCGTGGTTGAAGTGTCCCAAGACGGAAGATGAGGCGTTCTTCCTCCAGGTGTCGGGTGGTTAGTGATTGTCGATGGAGGAGGCCCAGGACCTGCAGGTCCTAGGGGGAGTGAGAGACTGTGTTAAAGTGTTCACCTACAGGACGGTGGGGTTGTTCCATGTGTGTGTCCTGGAGATGTTCTCTGAAACATTCCGCAAGTAGGTATCCTTTCTCCCCAGTGGAGAGGAGACCGCATTGGGAGCAACAGATACAATAAATGGCATGTGTGGAAGTACAGGTAAATCTCTGGACGTGGAAGGAGCCTTTGGGGCTTTGCTTGGAGGTGAGGGGCATTTTGCAATTCTTGCGGTGGCGGGGGGGGGGAGGTGGTTGGGGAGGGCAGGTGTGGGTCTGACAAGGGAGTCCTGGAGGGATTGGTCTTTACGGAACACAGATAAGGGTGGGGACGGAAATATATCCCTGGTGGTGGGGTCTGTTTGTAGATGGCAGAAATGGCGGAGGATCATGCAATGTATCTGGAGTTTGGTGAGGTGGAAGGTGAGGACCAAGGGGGTTCTGTCCTTGTTGCGGTTGGAGGGATGCGGTTCAAGGGCGGAGGTGCGGGAAGTAGAGGAGATGTAGTTAAAGATGCCCTCCAGCACGTGGGAGGGAAAATTATGGTCTTTGTAGAAGGAGGCCATCTTGTATGTTCTGAGATAGAATTGGTCCTTCTGGGAGCAGATGCGGCAGAGATGGTGGAATTTGGAATAAGGGATAGCATTTTTACAGGAGACAGGATGGGAGGAGGTGTAATCCAGGAAGCTGTGGGAGCTGGTGGCTTTGTAGTGGATATCCATGCTGAGTCGATCACTGTTAATGGAGATGGGGAGGTCCAGGAAGGGGAGAGAGGTGCCCGCGATGGTCCAGGTGAATTTGAGGTCAGGGTGGAAGGTAACGGTGAAGTTGATGAACTGTTCAATCTCCCCGTGGAAACACAAGGTTGCGCCAATATAGTCCTTGATGTAGCAGAGGAAAAGGTGGGGAATGCTGCCGGTGTAACTGTGGACCTTTATGGAATGCAGATTGGGGTGTGGAGGGAAATTTATCCCTGGTGGTCAGATCTGTTTGTAGGTGGTCGAAATGTCTGAGGACGATGCAATGTAGATCGGGGTGGGGAGGGAAATACCCAGTGTCACCCACATCATTCCCCACCTTTCCTCTGTTACATCGATGGCTGTATTGCCGCACCTCGTGCTCCCACGAGGAGATTCAACAGTTCATCAACTTCACCCCAACCTTAAGTTCCTGGACCATCATGCACACCTCCCTGTCTTTCCTGGACCTCTCCATCTTCATTAACGTTGACGGACTCAACACGGACATCCACTACAAACCCACCGACTCCCACAGCTACCTGGACTAAACTTGCTCGCAACCTGCCTCCTGTAAAAACGCTATCCCTTATTCCCAATTCCTCTGTTGCATCTGCTCCCAGGAGGACCAATTCCACCATAGAACACACCAGATGGGCGCCTTCTTCAAAGACTGCAATTTCCCCTCCCATGTGGTCGATGATGCATCTCATCCACTTCCCACACATCTGCAACCGCAACAAGGACAAAACCCCCTGGTCCTCACCTTCCACCCCATTGCCTAACCCTTACCACCCGATGTCTGGAGGAAGAACGTCTCATTTTCTGCCTTGGGACCCTCCAACCACATGGAATCAACGTAGTTTTTGCCAGTTTCCTCATTTCCCCTACCCCCATTTTATCCAAGATCCAACCTTCCAACTCGGCATTGTTCTCTTGATCTGTCCTATCTGTCAATCTTCCATCTCACCTATCCGCCCCACCTTTCTCTCCGACCTATCACCTTCTCCCCCACCTTCATTTACCTATCGTATTCTTCCCCTACCCCCCCCCTTATCTCTCAGCCTCACAAGCCTCACTCCTGATGAAGAGCTTATGCTCGAAACGTCGATTCTCCTGCCCTTCAGATGCTGCCTGACTGCTTGTGCTTTTCCAGCAGCACTCTCTCGACTCTGATCTCCAGCATCTGCAATCCTCACTTGCTCCTAATCCACTGAACCTGCACATCCCTGGACACTATGGGCAATTTAGCATGGTCAATCCACCTAACTTGCACATCTTTGAACTGTGGGTGGAATCCGGAGCACCCATAGGAAATCCATACAGACACTGAAAAGTGCAAACTCCACACAGATATTGACCTGAGGATGGAATCGAACCCGGGTTCCTGGCACTGTGAGGTCGCAGTGCTAACCACTGAGCTAACTGTTAACCTCATGAAATCTCCTCCAGAAGATTCCTGTGGATCTCATCCCAGGGCAGTGATAGGGGCAATACAGTTCGGCTGAGTTCCTCCAAACTAAGTAGTACATTCAACCTGGGTTCCTACTCACCTAACACTGTGCAAGAACCAACCACTGGAAAGTGTGAATGCAGAGCAAGGGCAAGATCATGTCGATTATAATCTAGACTCACCTGTGAAAAATGGCCACTTCACTCAAAAAGAGGAGAACCTGTGGAACTGTAATCCAGAAGAGAAAGGGTTCTTGAAAGGGACATTATGAAAGCTTCCTATTTGAGGCTCTGCATTTTATCAAAGTTGCAAATAAATGGAACCGGAACAATTGTGTTTAAATTTGCTGATTTTGTATCCTCAGTCAATTTTCCACTTTCTTCTTTCTTGGTTTGTCTCCAGCTATTAGAATATAGCGGCAAAGGGAAGAGTATCATGGATGTTGGACTCGCACAAGCAAGATATCCCCTCAGCACCAGAAGCCATTACTTTGAAGTAGAGATCGTTGACCCAGGTGAAAAATGCTACATTGCCTTGGGACTGGCAAGAAAGGTTTGTGGTACAAAATGTATTTTTCTTCTACTTTGTTAAATATTTATGCTAATTGAGGTTAGACGATGTCACTGCTCGTCAACGGAAGAGCCAGTGTCAACACCGAGTATGGTCCAGATTCCATCCTTTATTCTGCCCCATGAATATGCTTTAACTGAAACCTCAAAAAAGTAGCACAAGAACATTGGGGTAAATATCTTCCATTTTGTACACCAGCTGTATTCATTGCCTTTCTGAGTACTGTTGCAAATTTAGCACAAAAGCATATTCTAAACTAATCTGAGACATATGACTGATGTCCAATTTGACAATTCTGCTTGATAAAAGCGAAAGGTAATGAAAGTCTTGTGACACTAGATTTTTGATGTTTTACTCCCAGCCACTTCAAAGATCTGAGAGTCTCTTAGTAGTTTTTACTGAAAGAGAAACCTAGCTCTGCAGTGAAGACTAGTGCTGTACTCTATAAGATAACAAGCCTGCAGTTAGCGCAGGTTAAATATTTGCTAGTCAGCTTAAAATGCTGAATTCACCTGTTGCTGTTCCAATTAGTACATTTTTAACAGCACATAATGTTTAATCTGCGAAAAGTCCTTTGTGCTCAGCATATCACCTAGTTCTTGTGTGCTTGTATTGCTAAAGAGGGTTGGACTTGTATGCCTACTATTTGCCTCAGGCTTTGCCATGAGGGAAGTGATGGTCATATGTCTGATGGTGTATGTCTGAATCACCTTCCAATTCATGACCCAACTTCTGTCTTCAGGCATAAAAACATCCTGTTGCAGGTATACAGTTGTAAGATAGTTAATGCTGGGCTTAGAGATTTTGGGTCTCTTACGAAGTCAAAGGATATGGAGAGGAAGCAGGAAAGTGGAGTTGAAGCTGAACATCAGCCATGAACATACTGCATGGCTTTCCATTGAAAGTGCCATATTGTTGGCTATTTTCTTCATTTGAGGAGAAAGTGAGGACTGCAGATGCTGGAGATCAGAGCTGAAAATGTGTTGCTGGAAAAGCGCAG
>NC_057752.1:14958626-14962605 GCF_004010195.1 Chiloscyllium plagiosum
CGAGGGAGTCACGGAGGGAGTGGTCTTTTCGGAACGCTGATAGGGGAGGGGAGGGAAATATATCCTTGGTGGTGGGGTCCGTTTGGAGGTGGCGGAAATGACGGCGGATGATACGATGTACATGGAGATTGCTGAAAATGTGTTGCTGGAACAGCGCTGCAGGTCAGGCAGCATCCAGGGAACAGGAGAATCGACGTTTCGGGCATAAGCCCTTCTTCAGGTTGGTGGGGTGGTAGGTGAGGACCAGTGGGGTTGTGTCCTGGTAGCGATTGAAGGGGTGGGGCTCAAGGGCAGAGGAGCGGGAAGTGGAGGAGATGCGGTGGAGGGCATCGTCGATCACGTCTGGGGGGAAATTGCGGTCTTTGAAGAAGGAGGCCATCTGGGTTGTATGGTATTGGAACTGGTCCTCCTGGGAGCAGATGCGGCGGAGACGAAGGAATTGGGAATATGGGATGGCGTTTTTCCAGAGGGCAGGGTGGGAGGAGGTGTAGTCCAGGTAGCTGTGGGAGTCGGTCGGTTTATAGTAAATGTCCGTGTTGATTCGGTCGCCCGAGTTTTGTGGTTTGGTTTCTACAGGAACAGAGATGCACTTCATGTGGGCGCCAAGGGTATAGGAAAGACCACGTATCCTGGAAATTGAGTGAAGGAGGAGGAACCAGGACCTCACAGATGCTGATATCGCACTTTCAATGTTTTGAAAAAGGGATTTAAAAGTTAAAAAAAAATAGTACTAAGACACACACAAAAATATAATAGACCAAGTGACCAAAGACTTGGTCAGAGAGGTAGTTTTATAGAGTGTCTTAAAGAAGGAAAGCGAAGTGAAGAGATGTCGGGAGAAAATCATGAGGCCTGGAAGCTGAAAGTATGGCCACCAATTGGAAACAAGAAAATAACAGCAGGAGTGGGCCATTTGGCCCTTTGCATCTGTTTTGCTATTTAATATGATCATGGCTGATCTTCCAACTTGATTTCCTGTTCCTGATTTTTCCCCATAGCTTTGATCCTGTTAGCCCTACGAATTTTTTCTCACTCCTTCTTGAAAATATTCAACGTTTTGGCCTCAACCACTCTGTGATCGTGAATTCCACATGCTCACCACTCTCTGGGTCAAGAAATTTCTCCTCATCTCAGCCCTAAACAGCCTACCCTCTGGTTCTGGAGTCCCATTCATGGGAACAATCTTCCTGTGTTTATACTGTCTAGCCCTTGTTTGAATTTTATAGATTTCTGTGAGATTCCCAGTCATTCTTCTAATTCCAGTGAATATAGTCCTAACTAACTCAATCTTGCTTGATACTGTGTGTGTGTGTGAAAGAGAATAACAGATGCAGATCTCAGTCACTGTCTAAGAATATGGGATAGGCCATATGTCTGTCTTGCCATCCCAGGAATCAGTCTAGTAAATCTTTGTTGCATTTCCTCAATATCTAGAACATCCTCCCTCAGATAAGGAGACCAAAACTGAGCACAATATTCCAGGTGTGGTCTCACCAAGACCCTAAGCAATTGCAGCAGGACATCCCTGCCCCTGTACTTGAATCCTCTGACTACAAAGGACAACAACATTTGCCATATTCGTGACCTGCTGCATCCAAGTCTCAAGGAACAATCTCCTTTCCCAATCTATCGCCATTCAGGTAATAATCTGCCTTCCTGTTTTCCCATTTAGAATTGGGAATACACAAGAGGACAGAATTACAGGAGCACAAATACCTGACTATTGTGCAGCTGGAAGAAACTATGGAGAAGCTGGGGAGTAAGGCCATAGAGGGATTTGAAAACCAGGATGAAAACTTTGAAATCAAAACACTGTTTGATCTAGAGCGTTTGTGTTATTTTTGTGAGACAATGGGTCAGAAGATCCAGACCACTAAAGTATGGTTTACAGAGCTGGGGTGAGGAACTAGGTTTGTGTTTGTGGGGCATTGCAGTGGCTCTGTGGAAGGTAGAATGTATTTCACAGGATGAAGTCCAGCTCATCAGGAAGGGGGCTAATGAAATAAATATTGTGAATAAAAGTAACGGGAAAATTCAAGAGTGTAGAAACTGATGAGCTAAATGTGGGTGAAAACTTCTCTGCAAAAGGAACTTGCATGTAGGAGGAATAAAGTAGAGGTAGAAAATCAAATTGATCTGTTTTCAGCAGGACAACGTTGTTCCCTTGGGCAGAATCCTCAAGGGGAAAAGGTGTAGCTTGGAAAAGACAAAGGGCCTGTATTGCAAGATTCCCAAGCGTGGGAAGTAAACACGAGGCGTTAGAAGTAGTGATGTCACAAGAAGATATAGATTGAATAATACGAACAGAAACTTGGCTCCAAACTGAGCAGGAATGAAAAATAAACACGTGTGTGAATTTTTGTTTTAGGAGAGACAGAGTAGTTAAGAAAAATGGAGGAGGAGTAACAGCGTTAGTGAAGGTGAAAAAATGTTCTTTGTGTAGAGTGCTAGTGTACACAAGTAGTTCGAGCAGAAATTGAGATTAAAGTTAAAAAGAATCTGTTACATTAGTGGGACTTTTCTCCAGACCTTCCAGTTATGGAAGGGCAATAGAAGAGGTACTCAGTAAACAGAGTAAGGAAGTAACAAAGGTATTGTTTGAAGAGATTTGAAATTACCCTCCTATTAATTGACGCAGGGAGGGAGAAAATGGAAGATAGAGGATTGAGTTCCTGCAACGTGTGCAGAGTTTCTTCTACAAACAGTATGTCCGGATGCCAGTAAGGAGAGAGACAGAATTCCAACAGCTGCAACAAAAACAGCTTGTATTTGTGCAATAATGTTTAATGTCATAAATTGCCCCTCAGGAGGATTGTAAAACAAGACATCGCACTGAAGCACATAAGAAGTATTAGGTCAGATGACCAGAAACTTGGTCAAAGAGGTAGATTTGTGAGGAGTATTTTAGAGGAGGGGAGCAAGGTCGAGAGGCAGAGAGCTTTAGGAAGGGATATTCCAGAGCTTTGGATCCAGGCAGGTGAAAAAGTGACCACAAGTGGTGGAGCAATTAAAACTTGAGATGTTCATGAGGCAAAACCTAAAAGAGTACAGGTATCTGAAAGATTCTGGAACTGGAGGAAATTATAAAGAAGGGGAAAGGCAAAGCTAGAGTGATTTAAAAATTAAGAACGAGAATCTGAAAATAAAGAATTAATTGAGCCATGAGACTCCAAGACTGCTGTCAGTTGAGACAGTAACAGCAGAATTTGGAATGGCCTCAGGTTTATGGAAGATGGATGGTGGCAGACTGGCCTGTAGTACGTTTGAATAGTCACATTTGGAAATAACTAAGGCATTAAAATGAGTTTTTGGCATCAGATTAGCTGAAACAGGCAAAATTTGGGTAATGTTATAGATGTGAAAATAGGCAATCCTGATGACGGGATATAGATGAAAACTCTGAGTCAAATATGATGTAGAGAGCTACTGGGGACAGGGATCACTAGGGTACTGGTGTGAGTATAGCTGAACCCTTGGGGAATAGTGAACATAATCTTTTAAAGATCAATCAAGAAAGAGAAAGTGAGTATAAAAATCGAAGGGAGACTCTGGAGATGGAGGTAATGAGGTAAATTGAAACACTGAAGATCATAGACTGCAGCATAAATAGACATGACGAAAATTGAGAATATTTTAAAATTTTCAGGTACAATAAATAAACAAGGTTGAAGAGAAGAGCATCAGGGAGTTATATGTACGATTTTTAAAAAACATTGACATTGAGAGATCATATGAAAACAACATACAGTCATAGAGATATGCAACATGGAAACAGACTCTTGGTCCATGCTGACCTGATATCTGAAAAAAACCAAGTCTCATTTGCCAGCGTTTAGCCCATATCCCTCTAAACCCTTCCTATTCATATACCCATCCAAATGTCTTTTAAATGCTGTGGTTCTGTTCACCGAGCTGGAAGTTTTTGTTGCAAACGTTTCATCCCCTGTCTAGGTGACATCCTCAGTGCTTGGGAGCCTCC
>NC_057752.1:14962701-14966442 GCF_004010195.1 Chiloscyllium plagiosum
CAGGGGACGAAACGTTTGCAACAAAAACTTCCAGCTCGGCGAACAGAACCACAGCAACGAGCACCCGAGTTACAAATCTTCTCACAAACTTTGAATGTCTTTTAAATGTTGTAATTGTACCAGCCTCCACCAGTTCCTCTGGCAGTTCATTCCATACATGCACCCTCTGCATAAACAAGTTGCCCCTCAAGTCCCTTTTAAATCTTTCCCTTCTCACCTTAAATCTATACCCTCTACATTTGGGCTCCCCCACCCCAGGGAAAAGACCATGTCTATTTATCCTATCCTTGCCCCTCATGATTTAATAAACCTCCTATATGGTCACCCCCTCAGCCTCCAGGGAAAATAAGCTCCAGTCTATTCAGCCTCTCCTTGTAGCTCTATGCCTTCAATCCTGGCAACTTCCTTGAAAATCTTTTCTGAACCCTTTCATGTTTGACAATATCCTTCCTATAAGCAGGAAGACCATAATTGCACACAGTATTCCAAAAATGGCCTTACCAATATCCTATATAGCTGCAACATGACCTCGCAACTCCTATATTCAATGCTCTGACAAATAAAGGAGAGCATACCAAACACTTTCTTCACTATCCTGTCTACCTAAGACTCCACTTTCAAGGAACTATGAACCTGCATTCCAAGGTTTCTTTATTCAGCAACACTCCCCAGGATGTTACCCTTAAGTAAATATGTCCTGCCCTGATTTGCCTTTCCAAAATGCAGTATCCACATTTATTTAAATTAAACTTCATCTGACACCCATTGGCGCATCTGGTTACTTTGAGATAATGTTATTTACTGTCCATATGCCACAAAATTTTGTGTCATTTGCAAACTTACTAACCATATCTCCTATGGTCGCATTCAAATCATTTATGTAAATGACAAAAAAGCAGTGGATCCAGCACCGATCCTTGCGACATACTGTTGATCACAATCCGAAAACCAACCCTTCACCACCATCCTGTCTCCTACCTTCAAGCCCATTTTGTATCCAAATGGCTACTTCTCCCTGTACTCTGAGATCTAACGTTGCTAATCAGTCTACAATGGGGAACCTTGTCGAAAGCCTTACTGAAGTCCATATAGATAACATCTACCGCTCTGCCTTCATCAATCCTCTTTGTTACTTGTTAGGAAGGAAGATGTGTTGGACATTTTGAACAACCATGGATGGGTACTTAATCTAGGTTAGAAGTTCGGCACAACATCGTGGGCCGAAGGGCCTGTTCTGTGCTGTATTGTTCTATGTTCTCCAAAAAACTCAGCCATGTTCGTGAGACACGATTTCCCAAGCCTTTCCAAATACTTGTGAATCCTGTCCCTCAGAATCCACTCCAACAGAGGTCCAAAGATGTGCAAATTCAGTGCACTGGCCATGCTTAATGGCCTATAGTGTTCAGGCATATGTAGGCATGGGAAATGTAGGGTTACAGGGAAAGGGCAGGGGGATGGGTCTGAGTGGGATTCTTTTTGGAGGGTGAATTTGGACTGAATAGCCTGTTTTCACGCTATGGATTCTATGGAACTTATCCACAACTGATGTCAGACTCACCGGTCTATAATTCCCTGGCTTTTCCTTACCTGCTTTCTTAAAGAATTGCACCACATTAGTCACTCTCCAGTCTTTGAGCACCTGACCCATAGCTACTGATGATACAGCTATCTCAGCAAGGGCCCCAGCAATCATTTCCCTACTTTCCCACAAAGTTCTGGGATGTACCTGATCAGATGTGTTTTAAGATGTCCAGCACCATCACCTCAGTACACTTTTCAAAATTATCACTATTTATTTCTGCAAGTGCTCTAGATTCTGTATCTTTCTCTACAAAAATACTCATTTATTATCTCACCAACCTTCTTCATTTCCACACATAAGACTGTCTTGTTGATCTTGAAGGGCCCCATTCTCCCTGTAGTTACTCTTTTTCCCTTAATGTATTTGTAGAATCTCTTTGAATTCCCCTTAACCCTATTTGCCAAAGCCATCTCATGTCCCCTTTTTGCCCTCCTGATTTCCCTCTTGACTATACTCCTACTGCCCATTTCTCCTTGAGGAATTCACTCGATCCTAGCTGTCTATAACCTGCCACATGCCTCCTTTTTCTTGACCAGAGTCTCAATTTCTCTAGTCATCCAGAATTCCCAACACCTCCCAGCCTTTTCCTTCACACTAGTGGGAACGTACTGCCTCTGGACTCTTATCTCATTTTTGAAGGCCTTCCACTTTCCAGCCATACCTTGATCTGCAAATAGCATCTCCCAATCAACTTTTGAAAATTCTTACCTAATACCATCAAAATTGGCTTACCTCCAGTTTAGAACTTGAACTTTTTGATCAGGGCTGTCCTTTTCCATAACTACTTTAAAGCTAAAAGTCACACAACACCAGGTGATAGTCCAACAGGTTTATTTGGAAACACTGCCATTTGGAGCACTGCTCCTTCATCAGGTGGTTGTGGAGGTTAAGATCATGCTTTAAAACTAATAGAATTATGATCACTGGCCCCAGAGTGCTCCCCCACTGACACATCAGTCACTTGCCCTGTCTTATTTCCCAAGAGAAGGTCAAGTTTTGTTCCTTCTCTAGCAGGTGTATTCACATATTGAATAAGAACATTTTCTTGTACACACTGAACAAATTTCTCTTCATCTAAGCCCTTAACACTCTGGCAGTCCCAGTCTATGTTTGGAAAGTTAAAATCTCCTACCATTACAACCCTATCATTCTTCGAGAGATGTGAGATCTCCTTACAAATTTGTTTCTAAATTTCCCATTGACTATTGGAGGGCCTATAATACAACCCCAATAAGGTGATCATCCCTTTCTTACTTCTCAGGTCCACCCAAATAATCTCATTGGACGCACCCTCAGGAATATCTTCCTTAAGTACAGCCATAATGTTATCCTAACCAAAAACGCCACTCTCGCTCCTCTCTTGTCCCACCTTTCTATCTTTCCTATTGCATCTATACCCTGGGACATTAAGCTGTCTGTCCTGCATTTCCCTGAGCCAAATGCTGGTCCTGAACTCTGATCAAGAGGCCTTTAAAAGACTCCTTTATCTCAGATTTACCCTCAGACAGCCACCCCCATTCTCATTTCTGCACTTCCTGCTTAATACTGTTGCAATTAGCCTTTAACCAGTTTAGCTTTCTCACCCAGGGACCAGTCTTATCCTTATCCGAAACTATTTTAAAACCTATAGCATTATGATCACTGTTCCCAAAATACTCCCCTATTGAATCACATGACTAGATTCATTCCCAATACAAAATCGAGTACGGCATATGTACTAATCCAAGATTGAAACTCTTCTATCTTATCTGTTATACTCCTTGCACTGAAAGAAAGACCCTTCAGACTGGCAGTCCCAATGTGTTTATTAACCTGGCCCTGCCTGTTCGACTTAGCTGACTTAATCTCTACCTTCTCCTCAATCACAATAGACAATAGGTGCAGGAGTAGGCCATTCTGCCCTTCGAGCCTTCACCAACATTCAATATGATCATGGCTGATCATCCTTAATCAGTATACTGTTCCTGCCTTATCTCCATAACCCTTGATTCCACTATCCTTGAGAGCTCTATCCAACTCTCTTAAATGAATCCAGAGACTGGGCCTCCACTGCCCTCTGGGGCAGAGCATTCCACACAGCCACCACTCTCTGGGTGAAGAAGGTTCTCCTCATCTCTCTCCTAAATGGTCTACCCGTATTTTTTAAGCTGTGTCCTCTG
>NC_057752.1:14971864-14974623 GCF_004010195.1 Chiloscyllium plagiosum
GTAAAAATCACTGAATTATGGTCACTATCCCCAAAGTGCTCACCTACCTCTAATTCTAACACCTGGCCTGGTTCGTTACCTAGAACCAAATCCAGTATGGCCTCACCTCTTGTTGGCCTGTCTACATATTGTGTCAGGAAACCCTCCTGCACACATTGGACAAATACCGACCCATCTAACGAACTTGAGCTATAGCTTTCCCAATCAATAATCGGAAAGTTAAAGTCCCCCATAACAACCACCCTATTACTTTCACTCTTCTCCTGGATCATCATCGCCAACATTGACAGGATGAGGAGTGTTCAAATGCAGAAGGCGGCCATTTGGCTCACTGTGCCTGGACCGGCTTGTAACATGAGGAACTTCCCAACTTAGGTTACAGTGCACATTTAAATAAGAAGACTATCGAGCTGGTAAATGTCCGTGAATTGAAGTACAGAAGATTACAATGCACTTCTCCAATTATCTGCTTCTGTTCTTCCCTCCAAAATGAGGCTGCCACTGTTTGCCCCAACCTCCAGCCTGGTGGACACCTTCTGATCATTACATTTCTCCACTGGGTTTCCTGGGATGATGCCATGCCTGCCTTTTCCATTTTGAGTTCAGTTATTCCATTTGACTGAGCAGTTGAGATTCTAGAGTTAAATCCTGTTCAGTGACTGGGTGGAGTTGATCCTTACTTTGCAAGATGGCTGATTGCAGTGAGCACCTGGTGACTGGCAGGACCAGTAGAAGCTGTAGACTGGGCTGTGGGCATGTATCGTGTAATTTAAGTTGTTGTGCTCGTTGGATATCTGGCAGCTCTTGACTTTGGTTGTAGGGAAGGTTACTGGTGTCTTTGCCCCACTGGGTGTGATGTGGTGCCATTTGTCGAATACAGAACAAAGAAAATTCCAGCACATGAACAGGCCCTTCGGTGCTCCAAGCCTGTGCCAATCCAGATCCTCTATCTAAAGCTGTTGCCTATTTTCCAAGAGTTTGTATCCCTTTGCTCCCTGCCCACTCATGTATCTGTCTAGATACATTTTAAATGACACTATTGTGCCCGCCTCTCTCACCTCAACTGGCAATGTATTCCAGGCACCCACCACCCTCTGCATAAAGAACTTTCCATTCAGAAATCTCGCCTAAACTTTTCCCGTCTCACTTTGAACTTGTGACCCTTAGTAATTGAGGAATGGGCAGAGTACATGTGTAGTTGGGGAATTGGCTGCTTTTGAGCTTTTTGTGTGTTGAGAATGAAGTTTTTTTTTCAGAGCAGCACTTCAATTCCTGTCTTTTTTTATGGGTGAGGGGGTCAGGTGGCAACATTTCTAACATCATTTTGTTCTGGTCTGGTGCCAGGGCAGACCTTAATCATACAAAGCAAAGCATTCCAGGTTCTAAAAGTATGAACTAAAAACAGAAAATGCTGGAACTACTCAGCTTGTCTTTACAAGATCCAAGGGGAAAGAAACAGGATTAACTTTACAGGATGATCTTTCATCCACAATTCAAGACAGCTTTAAAAGATTTAAAGCAAGGGAAATATGGGAGAATGGGAAAATAACAGAAGGCAAGGTCTGCAATACAGCAGTAGATGTAGTAGTAATCTGCCTAAGGGCAGGTCCTGCACTCATGTCTCCACTTATCAGGACCTTTCACTTTCCAGTTGCACACAGAAGTCTTGTGTTTTTATTTTTAATGAGCAATATGACGCGGAAAATTAATGTATTGTGATTTCCTGTTACCTACCTTTTTAAGTGCTCAAAGATCCCCTTCCCAAAGGATTTTCCTCCTATAAACTGCCAGTGTCCCTCAAAGTTCTACCTCATCTGCTATTACTATTGAAAATTCACCGGTTCCACCATTGGCATGGTTTGTAAGACTCAACATGGGAACCTTACCTGGACAGAAGGTGGGAGACATTGACCGACCATCAAGTTGGTGGGGGAGAGGCAAATGAAGTGGTAATGGGATGAGTGAAGAAGGTCCAAATTAATAACCAACCGTTATCAGAACACAAAAACAAGGAAAAAAAACTGAAATAGACAATAGGTGCAGGAGTAGGCCATTCTGCCCTTTGAGCCAGCACCACCATTGACTATGATCATGGCTGATCATCCTCAATCAGTATCCTGTTCCTTGTCCCTATAACCCTCGATTCCACTATCCTTAAGAGCTCTATCCAACTCTTTCTTGAAAGTATCCAGAGACTTGGCCTCCACAGCCTTCTGGGGCAGAGCATTCCATATACCCACCACTCTCTGGGTGAAGACGTTTCTCCTCAACTCTATTCTAAGTAGCCTACATCTTATTTTTAAAGTGTGTCCTCTGGTTCGGGACTCACCCATCAGCGGAAACATGCTTCCTACCTCCAGAGTGTCCAATCCTTTAATAATCTTCTACGTCTCAATCAGATCCCCTCTCAGCCTTCTAAACTCAAGGGTATACAAGCCCAGTCGCTCCAATCTTTCAGCGTAAGATAGTCCCGCTATTCCGGGAATTGACCTCATGAACCTACGCTGCACTCCCTCAATAGCCAGAATGTCTTTCCTCAATTTTGGAGACCAGAACTGCTCACAGTACTCCAGGTGTGGTTTCACCTGTGCCCTGTACAGCTACAGAAGGACCTCTTTGCTTCTATACTCAATTCCTCTTGTTATGAAGGCCAGCATGCTATTAGCTTTCTTCACTGCCTGCATGCTTGCCTTCATTGACTGATGTACAAGAACACCCAGATCTCTTTGTACTGCCCCTTTACCTAACTTGACTCCATT
>NC_057752.1:14974632-14984797 GCF_004010195.1 Chiloscyllium plagiosum
GGTCACCCTGTAATCTCCTAACATCCTCCTCACATTTCACCCTACCACCCAGCTTTGTCATCAGCAAATTTGCTAATATTACTTTTAATACCTTCATCTATATCATTAATATACATTGTAAAAAGCTGCAGTCCCAGCACTGATCCCTGCGGCACACCACTGGTCACCGCCTGCCATTCCAAAAGGGAGCGTTTATCACTACTCTTTGTTTTCTGTCAGCCAACTAATTTTCAATCCATGTCAATATTTTGCCCCTGATACCATGTGTCCTAATTTTGCTCACTAAAATGTGCAAAGAAAAGGTAAGAAAATGGGGGCAGAGATTACAATGTGAAAATTGTTGACCTCCCTTTTGAGTTCAGAAGGCTGCAAAGTCCCTAATCAAGGCTTTCATCAAGAGGTGGGTGCAAGTGAGGACTGCAAATGTTGGAGATCAGGGTCGAAGAGTGTGGTGCTGGAAAAGCACAGCAGGTCAAGCCGTATCCGAGGAGCAGGAGAATCAATGTTTCGATCCACAAAGTCATGTCCCCAACGTTTCACCCTTTTGTTTCCCCAGCCCCAACGTCTTATCTTCACCATAGACATCCAGTCCCTGTACACTTCGATCTGCCATGACGAAGGCCTCCAAGCCCTCCATTTCTTCCCCTCACGCCGACCCAACCAGTACTCTTCCACCGACACTCATTCGATTGGCTGAACTGGTCCTCACCCTCAACAACTTCTCCTTCCAATCCTCCCACTTCCTCCAGACCAAAGAGGTAGCCATGGGCACCCACCTGGGCCCCAGCTATACTTGCCTCTCCGTCTGGTATGTGGAACAGTCCATCTTCCGCAGCTACACCGGCACCATTCCATACCTTTTCCTCTGCTACATTGCTGACTGTATCGGCGCCATCTTGTGCTCCCACGAGGAGGTTGAACTGTTCATCAACTTTAATAACACCTTCCACGCTGACCACACATTCACCTGGACCATCTCACACCTCCATCACCTTCCTGGACCTCTCCATCTCCATTTTGGGTGACCGACTCAACATAGACATCAACTACAAACTCACGGACTCCCACAGCTACCTGGACTACACATCCTCCCACCCTGCCTCACATAAAAACGCTATCCCTTATTCCCAACTCCTCCACCTCCACCGTATCTCCTCCCAGGAGGACCGATTCCACCACAGAACACACCAGATAGCCTCCTTCAAAGACCGCACTTTTCCCTCCCAGATGATTGACGATGCCCTCCAGCACATCTCTTCAGGTCCACGCGCCCCCACTAACCCATCCTCCCCATCCAGCACCTTCCCCTGCCATCGCAAAACCTGCGCCCACGCCTCCACCCTCACCTCCGCCCAAGACCCCAAAGGATCCTACCACATCCAACAGAAATTTACCTGTACTTCCACCCACATCATCTCCTGTATCCGTTGCACCCAATGTGGTCTCCTCTGCATTGGGGAGACAGGACGACAACTTGCAGATTGTTTCAGAGAACATCTCTGGGACACCTGCACCAACCAACCTCACCGCCCTGTAGCTGAACACTTTAACTCCCCCTCCCACTCCACCAAGGACCCGCAGGTCCTTGGCCGCCTCCATCGCCAAACCGTAACCACCCGACGTCTAGAGGAAGAACACCTCATCTTCCATGTTGGGACACTTCAACCATACAGGATCAATGTGGATTTCACCAGTTTCCTCATTTACCCGCCCCCAGCTTATCCCAGGTCCAACCTCCCAACTCGGCACCACCCTCTTGATCTGTCCTGCCTGTCCATCTTCCTTCCCATCTATCTGCTCCACCCTCCTCTCCGATCTATCACCTTCTCCCCCACCTTCATCTACCTATCGCATTCTCAGCTACATTCCCCCTCAGCCCCATTGCCCCCCCGCCCATTTATCTCTCAGTTCCCTTGGGCCACAAGCCTCATTGCTGATGAAGGGATTATGTCCGAAACATTGACTCTCTTGCTCCTTGGACGCTGCCTGACCGACTGTGCTTTTCCAGCACCACATTGTTCGACTTTAGTCAAGAGATGCAGTCTGGAAAAAGTTGAGACACCAGTGTGTTTTGAGTTACCACTCCAAATTTGGGGCAATTATTTGATTTCCTGATAGCCACTCCCACAAGATGCCATGTCCAAACTTCCTGGAAATTGATTTAAAGCAGAGATTGGTGTTAGGGTCTAAAGCTCTTGCCATAAGGAGCTGCCTGAATCTTTCACGGGAATTGCTTTGCTAACTTTTAAAACTCAAGCTTGCTGTTGTTTAACCAGTTGTGATGCATCCCATCCCCTTTCCTGTGAATTTCATCTTTGCTTAATATCTGGAAACTGGTTCTTCATCAAGGTTTCTCTAGCCTCGTAAAACAAATGATTCCGAAAGTCTATTTCACCATATCATTTCGTCATATAATTATCACAGAATCCCAAAAAAGCTGTGTTGGAAAGCATTAAGAGCAAAATAGCTTAGATTTCTTTGGCATTGTATGTCTTCTTAGAGTGTCTCACATAAATTACTTTTGAAATGTATCCAGTATTGTAATGTAGAATAATCAGCAGCCATTTTGCACACAGCAATGTTCCACAACAGCAACAAGATACATTGCCAAATAATCTGTTTCATTGGAGAATGCTGTAGAAACTCATCAGGTCTGGCAGCATATGTGGAGTGAGAAACAGAGTTTAATGTTTTGAGTTCAGTATACCTCCTCTTCAGATATCATCAATCTCATCAAAATCTGTTGTCAAATTCTGGAGGGATCAGTAGAATAGATTTGCACTGTTTCTATTTGTGTAGGACCAGAAAAGGTCTGATTGTAAGTGAAGGAATATCTGAGTTGTACATAACTTGGGAGGTGGGTGGGGCAGGGCAACTTCATATTTCAGGTATTTTAAGCTGATGTTTCTGTGCACTTTACTCCATTTTGAAATACTGGAATAACTGTTACTCGACACAGTCAGTAGTGTTTGAGTGTGAAGTATACAGCAAACTTGATTCTTGACAGAAATTAAGCAAAATCTAAGGCACAAAGATCAAAATGTTGTCAATGTGTTGAATGTGTATGTAACTGAGTTTCAGTGGATGGTTTGCTGGGTGATCCAGTCTGAGTTTCAGATTTAAGAGTTCAAACTGGGGAACTGCCTTCCAGTAGCAGTTTAACAAATCTTCAAAATTCTTGCTGAGTACTTACTATCTTGAAGCTAAGGGACAAGAGAGATTGGATTGGAAATCGAACTGATGCACTCTTGCAAAATGGAAAGGAAGTGTTTTTTGCATTTGACGAATCCATTGGTATGCAACATTCCTGCAGCATCTCTCTCTTCTGGTAAAGTCTTGTTTTTGAGAGAAACATGACACTAGTGGCCTTCTTTCTTTGGACAAATGTAGGATCTGAGGGTAAAAGTAGTTAGCAAGTTTTGAGAAAATTTGTAGCTCAGGTTGAAGTTCTGGATGTAGGTTTGCTCGCTGAGCTGGAAGGTTTCGTCACCATACTAGGTAACATCATCAGTGAGCCTCTGGTGTTAGTGACCTACTTTCTATTTATGTGTTTCGGTTTCCTTGGGTTTGTGATGTTATTTCCTATGGTGATGTCATTTCCTGTTCTTTTTCTCAGGGGTAGTAAATGGGGTCCAAGTCGATGTGTTTGTTGATAGAGTTCTGGCTGGACTGCCATGCTTCTAGGAATTCTTGTGTGTCTCTCTGTTTGGCTCGTCCTAGGATGGATGTGTTGTCCCAGTCGAAGTGGTGTCTTTCCTTATCTGTATGCAAGGATACTAGTGAGAGTGGTTCACGTCTTTTTGTGGCTAGTTGATGTTCATGTATACTGGTGGCTAGTTTTCTGCCTGTTTGTCCAATGTAGTGTTTGTTACAGTTCTTGCAAAGTATTTTGTAAATGACATTAGCTTTGCTTGTTGTCTGTATGGAGTCTTTAACGGTGACAAAATGTCTGAAAACTAACCTTCCAGCTCAGCGAGCAAACTTACACCCAGTAAAACTAGTGGCAGAACACAATTTATTAAGTGAAATTGGAAAAACATCAAATGTACATTTGCAAAGCAAGAATCCACATTTTATCGTGTGGTTTGAAAGCATACTGAGGGGGGATGTCCTGTAGTTGGGGTCTCTGAGTTTTAACATCTCATTCATCAAATAAAATAGTGTCCTGGCATTGATTTGTTTCTGAGAAGGTTGTCTTTCCGTTTTGCTATAAGTTTCCAAATAACCTAGAAATCAGTGCAGATGTCACTATTGTTGATACTTTGCCCAAGAAACTCAAAACTGACTCTTCTTTTCCATCACACAAGCCAAATGACTAATATTATTCGCAGTGAGAGCTTATGTGGTGAGGGGACAAGTTGTTAGATGAGTGGAGAAACCAAAGAGTTTGCTGTTATATGAAATACGTTGAATTAGCTGAATCGAGATGTCAGGAAAATTCTGTGTCATAACATTGTTAAATATTTGACATTAAAAATGTTCAGCAGTAAGGAAACTCTAATGACTTTGGGGTTTTGATTTTTTTTGTCATGTCCCTTTTGTTCCTTCAGAGATCACAGGCCAGTCTATTCGAGCATTCCTTTCATGTCGCAGTGTCTTATTTTAAATCTTAATTTGTTTATGAAATCACTGTTGCAAAAGGTTTTGAAAGGGTCTTCAATACTTGTACGGTGGTAAGGAGGGGTTGGTGAGACATGAAAAAAAAGTCCAGTTTCTGAAACGTAATCTGCGTCAACAGTTAGAGCAGGGGTGGTGCCTTCCAGGGCAGTAGGTGGCTTCTCGGAAAATCAGAAGCACTGCCTTGGTTTTTCCATCCATTGACATTAATAATCAGAAAATAGCATGCAGTGCAGCTGTGCGTTTCTGCCAGATTGCCCGTTGCCATATGAGGCCCTGTTAATGGCACAAACGCTGAAAAACTTCCATCCATCCCCTTTTGCCTCCATCAGATGCTAGTTATCAGTACTGTCTGCCTTCTTCCATCAGGAACCATGGACGTGAAGCATCAGAATTTTTTACAAGTCGACTTTTCATTGACCTCCCTTCATTGCTACATGAAGGGTTTAGTACCTTAAGGATGTAGCACTGATGTAAGCATTTCATATTCACTGAAGCCACTGCCACGGTCATAGTGCCTTGCCCAATATAAAATGACTTTAGTATGTGGTTCATTCTCATTAAACAATGGACTCTTCACTTGTATGTGCTGCAGGTGTTTAGGTGGGTTACTTCTGAGACAACGTTTGTCAGGTGCTGTTCTTTTTAGTTCCATAAACGATAAGTCACATGACGGTCCATTTTCATTACTGAAAAGATATTGAAAGTGCATCTGAAAGCTCCTCAGGCACTTTGAAAAACACGTGATATGGTATTCTTTTCCTGTGGTTTTTCCTTTGGATATTGCTGATACTAATATTAAAGTCTGATTTCTGAAGCAGAGGTAAATGTATTACAGCTTGTGCATATTACAGGAAACACTACTACCTTAACTGGACAAGAAGAGCTGTCTTTGGATTCTCTGAAGTCCCACAAACATCTTTTTCAGTAACATTGGAGTCCTTGTGTGGAAAAAAGCTGATCTTTCACTTAAATGTAATGAAGTGAGAAATCTTGGCATGCAAGTGTACAGGTCCCTGAACATAGAACATAGAAGAATACAGCGCAGTACAGGCCCTTTGGCCCCCTTGTTTGGAAAAAAGCTGATCTTTCACTTAAATGTAATGAAGTGAGAAATCTTGGCATGCAAGTGTACAGGTCCCTGAAGGTAGCAATACAGGTAGAAAAGGTTGTAAAGAAAGCACATAGAATGCTCTCCTTCACTGGCAGAGATATAGAATATAAAGATAGGAATAAAATAGAATAAATTTGTTGTCACATGTTCTTTCAAATGAAAACATAGTAAAAAGATTCATATGTTGCCACACTACAGGGCCTATATTAATGACAGTAACTGTATAAGCTACTGGTGAGGCCACACTGAAATTGCTATAGCATTTGGTGGTCGTGGTGTCAGCTGTCAAGGCCCTGAGAATGCAACTTTCCTCTTTCAACCTCTGACTTTGTGCCCCTCTTTATTCCTTCATGGCATTTGTAATCTACTATTTTAGCAAGTTTTTGATCATTGATTAATCCACTTTTCGAATATTGTATGGAATTATGGTCTCCCTCCTATAAGGAAGGATTAGATTAGATTAGATTACAGTGTGGAAACAGGCCCTTCGGCCCAACAAGTCCACACCGACCCGCCGAAGCGAAACCCACCCATACCCCTACATTTACCCCTTACCGAACACTACGGGCAATTTAGTATGACCAATTCACCTGGCCCTGCACATCTTTGTCACTGTGGGAGGAAACCGGAGCACCCGGAGGAAACCCACGCAGACACGGGGAGAACGTGCAAACTCCACACAGTCAGTCGCCTGAGGCGGGAATTGAACCCGGGTCTCTGGCGCTGTGAGGCAGCAGTGTTAGCCACCGTGCCGCCCACTAAGGATGTTGTGTGAAAATTCAAAGGGTTCAGAAAAGATTTACAAGGATGTTAGTAGGGTTGGAGGATTTGAGCTGTAGGTAGGGGCTGAATAGGCTGGGGCTGTTTTCCCTGGAGCGTCAGAGGCTGAGGGGTAACCTTGCAGAGGTTTATAAAATCATGAGGGGCTTGGATAGGATAAATAGAGAAGGTCTTTTCCCTGGGGTGGGGGAGTCCAGAACTAGAGAGCATAGTTTTAAGGTGAGAGGGAAAGATATAAAAGAGACCTAAGGGGCAACATTTTCACACACAGGGTGGTGTGTGTATGGAATGAGCAGCCAGAGAATGTGGTGGAGGCTGATATAGTTACAACATTTTGAAAACATCTGGATGGGTATGTGGGTAGGAAGAGTTTAGAAGGATATGGGCCAAATGCTGGCAAATGGGACTAAATTAATTTAGGATATTTAACCATGAATGAATTAGACAGAAGGATCTGTTTCCATGCTGTACATCTTTATGACTCTATCTGCCTTACTAAATCTTTAGGTGGGTTAATGTCAAATTTAGTTATATAAAGCTCCCGTGAAATGCCTAAGATATTCTGTTATGTTAAGGATGTTGTTTTCTAACTATGCTTTTTCAGAACAAAAGCACTGCATATAATTCTGTTGTTAAACTGGACAATAGCAAGAGAGCTGTTGGACCAATATTATTGGTGACAGGCTAAAAACTCCATGACTATTCTATTACTTAACACTTCCACCCGTGCAGATGGGATGTATAATTGATTTTCAGTAAACAACCACTTCTGCTTATTTGGTGTATTTGATGTCATAAAACATTTCAAGAGATTTCACAGCAGCATGAGTAAACAAAATTTGTAATTGAGCTGATTTTGTGAGTAGATGATTACAGTTAACGAAAAGGTAGGCTTTGAGGACGAAAGAGAAGTGGAAAGGTTTACTGGGGAAATTTCAAAAGGTTCAGAAAAGATTTACAAAGATGTTGCCAGGGTTGGAGGATTTGAATTAATGGGAGAGGCTGAACAGGCTAAGGATTGTTTTCCCTGGAGAGTCTGAGGCTGAGGGGTGATCTTATAGAGGTTTATAAAATCATGAGGGACATGGCTAGGATAAGCAGATATGGTCTTTTCCCTGGGGTGAGGGAGTCCAGAACTAGAGGGTATGGGTTTAGAATGAGAGGAAAAAGATTTAAAATGGACCTAATGGGCAACTTTTTCACGCAGAGGGTGGTGTGTGTATGGAATGAGCTGCCGGAGGAAGTGGTGGAGGCTGGTGCAATTATAGCATTTAAAAGGCATCTGGATGTGTATATGAATAGGAAAGGTTTAGAAGGATATGGGCCATGTGCTGGCAAATGGGAGTAGATTGGGTTGGGATATCTGGTCAGTGTGGACGAGTTGGACTGAAGGGTCTGTTTACATGCTGTACATCTCTATGACTTAATAACTGGAGTATTATGTGCAGTTTTGATCACCACATTACAGGAAGGATGTAATTGGTCAAAAGATTTACTGGAATGTTGCCAGGGCTGGAGAATTGTAGCTGCGAGGACATTGTGGGAAGCTAGGGAAGAAATTGCAGGGCCCTTAACAAAGATGTTTTTATCATCAACAGCCACAGGTGAGGTGCCAGAAGACTGGACAATGACTGATAGTCATAGTCATAGAAATGTCCAGCATGGAAACAGACCCTTTGGTCCAACTCATCCATACCAACCAGATATCCCAATCTAATCTAGTCCCACCTGCCAGCACTTGGTCCATATCCCTCCAAACCTTTCCTATTCATATACCCATCCAGATGCCTTTTAAAAGCTGTAATCAGACCAGCCTCCACCACATCCTCTGGCAGCTCATTCCGTACATGTACCATCCTCTGCTTGGAAAGGTTCCCCCTTAGGTCCCTTTTAAATTTTTCCCCTCTTACCCTAAATCTCTGCCCTCTAGGTCTGGACTCCCCCACCCCACCCTGGGGAAAAGACTTTGTCTGTTGACCCTATCCATGCCCTTCATGATTTTATGAACCTCTATAAGGTCATCCCTCAGCCTCCGATGCTCCAGGAAAAATTGCCCCAGCCTATTCAGTCTCTCGCTATATCTCAAATCCTTCAACCCTGATGTTGCGCCATTATTTAAGAAAGGTTGCAAGAAGAATCCAGGGAACTACACACTGGTGAGCCTGACAGTAGTGGTAGGTAAGCTGTTGGAGGGGATTCTGAGAGACTGAGTTTTTTCAAGAGGTAACCAAGAAGACACATGAAGGCAGAATGTGAGACATTGTTTACTTGGATTTTAGTAAAACCTTTGATAAGGTTCTGTATGGTAGACTAATTAGTAAAGTTGGATCACATGGGATTCAGGGTGTTTGCCAATTGGATACAAAATCGGCATAACGGCAGGGGATACACTTGATCAGCTCCCATTTATGTACCTTTGTGCATTTTAAGAACTCCAGAACCCCTCTTCAGTAATGTGGACTCTTTTCAGGACATCACTGTTCTCCTCCCCCGCCAAGTTCCCTAGCTTCTATGTCTTTCTCCACAGTTAAAACTGACGTGAAATATTTGTTTAGGTTCTCCACCATCTCCTGTGGTTCCACACATAAATGGCCTTGTTGATCCTAAGGGGCCCTATTGTCTCTCTAGGTACTCTTTTGCCCTTAATATATTTGTAGAATCTCTTTGGATTCTCCTTAACCTTATCTGCCAAACCTGTCTCATTTCCTGTTTTTGCCCTCCTGACTTCCCTCTTCAACATACTTCTACATTCCCTGTATTCCTAAAGGGATTCAATTGATCCCAACTGTCTATACCTGACATAGGCCTCCTCTTTCATGACCAGAGTTTCAGTACCTCTATTCATCCAGTGTTCTCTAATCTTGCCAGCCTAGTGCCTTCACGTTAACAGGAACAAGCTGTCCCTGAAGTCTCATTGTCAAGCTTTTAAAAGCCTCCCACTTGACAGATGTCCCTTTACCTGCAAACAGCCTCTCCCAGTCCACTTTTGCAAGTTGCTGTATAATACCATCAAAATTGGCCTTGCTACAATTTTGAACTTTAACTTGTGGATCGGGCTTGTCCTTTTCCATACCTGTTTTAAAACTCACAGAATTATGGTCACTAGTCCCAAAGTGCTCCACCACTAACCCGTCAGCCCTTCCTTATTTCCCAAGAGGAGGTTGAGTTTTGCTCCTTTTACATTTGCCTCGTAGGGTCTGTTTCTGTACTGTATGACTATTCGGTCCAATCAGTCATCTACATATTGATTGAGAAAGTTCTCTTGAATACACTGCAGTTTTGAAATCCACATTATATGAGGGATGTGATAGCATTGGAGAGGGTGCAGAGGAGATTTACCAGGATATACTGCCTAGACTAGACAGTTTCAGTTATGAAGAGAGATTGGATAGATTGGGGTTGTTTTCCTTGGAGAAAATGAGGAGTGCAGATGCTGGAGTACCAGTGTTGAAAAATGTCGTGCTGGAAAAACACAGCAGGCCAGGCAGCATCTGAGGAACAGGAGAATCGACGTTTCGGGCATAAGCCCTTCTTCAGGAATGAGGCTGGTGTGCCAAGCAGGCTAAGATAAAGGTTAGGGAGGAGGGAATTTGGGGGAGGGGCGCTGGGAATACGATAGGTGGAAGGAGGTGAGGGTGATAGGCCAGAGAGGGG
>NC_057752.1:14985308-14986745 GCF_004010195.1 Chiloscyllium plagiosum
AGGGTGGAGGTGCGGGAAGTGGAGGAAATGCGGTGGAGAGCATCGTCGACCACGTCGGAGGGGAAATTGCGGTCTTGAAGGAGGCCATTTGGGCTGTTCGGCAGTGGAATTGGACCTCCTGGGAGCAGATGCGGCGGAGTCAAAGGAATTGGGAATATGGGATGGCATTTTTACAAAGGGCAGGGTGGGAGGAGGTGTAATCTAGGTAGCTGTGGTAGTCAGTCGGTTTATAGTAAATGTCCGTGTTGAGTCGGTCGCCCGAGATAGAAATGGAGAGGCGTAGGAAGTGGAGGGACGAGTCTGAGACGGTCCAGGTAAATTTGAGGGTGGGGTGGAAGGTGTTAGTAAAGTGGATGAACTGTTCAACCTCCTCGTGGGAGCACGAGGCGGCGCCAATACAATCATCGATGTAGCGGAAAAAAAGTTGGGGGGGTGATGCCAGTGTAGCTGCGGAAAATGGACTGTTCCACATATCCGACAAAGAGGCAGACATAGCTGGGGCCCATGCGGGTGCCCATGGCTACTCCTTTGGTTTGGAGGAAGTGGGAGGATTGGAAGGAGAAGTTGTTAAGAGTGAGGACCAGTTGCCCAAAATGTCGATTCTCCTGTTCCTTGGATGCTGCCTGACCTGCTGCGCTTTTCCAACAACACATTTTCAGCTGAGGAACAGTTCAGTCAGTCGAAGGAGGGTGTCAGTGGAAGGGTACTTTGTGAAGATGTTTACTTTTATTCGCTTCCTCGGCCCCCAATGCCTTACCTCAATGAGTTCGACACGCGGCTAGATATCGAGCATTTCTTCCACCGCCTTCGCCTCCGCGGCTACTTCTTCAACAAGGACTCTTGCCCACCCTCTGACGACCCCTTCTCTTGCCTCCAACACTCCCCATCCACCTGGACACCCCGTGCTGGCCTCTTACCTGCCCTCGATCTCTTCATAGCCAACTGCCGCCGCGACATTGACCGCCTCAACCTGTCCACCCCTCTCACCCACTCCAACCTCACCCTCGGAACGTGCAGCCCTCCACTCCTCCGTTCCAACCCCAACCTCACTATCAAACCAGCAGACAAGGGAGACACGATGGTAGTTTGGCGCACCGATCTTTACATTGCTGAGGCTAAATGCCAGCTCGCGGACACCTCCTCCGACTGCCCCCTTGACCATGACCCCACCTCCCACCACCAAACCATCATCTCCCAGACCATCCATAACCTCATCACCTCAGGCGATCTCCCATCCACTGCCTCCACCCTCATAGTCCCACAACCCCGCACCGCCCGTTTCTACCTCCTACCCAAAATCCACAAACCTGACTGCCCCGGCCGACCCATCGTCTCAGCCTGCTCCTGCCCCACTGAACTCATCTCTGCATACCTCGACACAGTCCTGTCCCCCTTAGTCCAAGAACTCCCCACCTATGTTTGGGACACCACCCACGC
>NC_057752.1:14987919-15011088 GCF_004010195.1 Chiloscyllium plagiosum
CCTCACCCTCACCTCCTTCCACCTATCGTATTCCCAGCGCCCCTCCCCCAAATTCTCTCCCCCTCTACCTTTTATCTCAGCCCACTTGGCACACCAGCCTCATTCCTGAAGAAGGGCTTATGCCCGAAACGTCGATTCTTCTGCTCCTCAGATGCTGCCTGGCCTGCTGTGTTTTTCCAGCACTTTGTTTTCCTTGAAGCAGAGGAAACTGAATGGGGACATGATTGAGATGTATAAAATTGAGGGGCATAGATAGGGTAGATAGGAAGGAATGTTTACCCTTGATGGAGGGATTGATAACCAGGAGGCATAGGTTTGGGTAAGGGTAGAACATTTCGAGGAGATGTGAGGAAAACCTTTTTCACCCAGAGGGTGGTGGGAATCTGGAACTCTCTGCTCATAAGGGTGGTAGAGGCAGAAACCCTCATTACATTGAAGAAATTTTTACATGTACACTTACCATGAAAAGGCATACAAGGCTCTGGGTCAAGTGCTGGAAAATAGGATTATGATGGTGGTTTAATTTGGCCAGAGCAGACGCAATGGACCGAGAGGCCTTTTTCTGTGCTTTAGATCTCTATGACATTTAGTCGTCCTGTTCAGAGATCATGTCATATATTTTCTTCATCAATTTTCAGTGTGATATTGAACATTGTTCCAGCTTTTATTCAACCACCAACTCTGCAAGTAAATAGTGAGTTCTGAGAAGATTTGTAGCTCAGGTTGAGGTTCTGGATGTAGGTTTGTTCATTTTCAGACGTTTTGTCACCATACTAGGTAAAATCTTCGGTGAGCCTCCGAATGAAGCACAGGTGGTGTAGCCCAATTTATATTTTTAAGTTTCCTCAGGTTGGTGATGTAATTTCCTGTGGTGACATCATTTCCTATGTTATTCCTATTTCCATTTACCCCATACAACAAGCAAAGCTAATTTCATTTACAAAATACCTTGCAAGAACTGTAACAAATACTACATTGGACAAACAGGCAGAAAACTAGCTACCAGGGTACATGAACATCATCTAGCCATAAAACGACACGGCCCATTCTCACTAGTATCCTTACATACAGATAAGGAAGGACACCACTTCGACTGGGACAACACATCCATCCCAGGACTAGCCAAACAGAGAGACACATGCGAATTCCTAGATGCATGGCATTCCAACTGGAACTCTATCAACAAACACATCGACTCGGACCCCATTTACTACCCCTGAGAAAAAGAACCGGAAATGACATCACCAACCCTTGGAAACTCAAACATATAAATAGAAAGCAAGCTACATCACCAGTGCTTCATGAAAACAAACCTTCCAGCTCAGTGAGCGAAACACACATCTAGAAGTAAATTTCACAGCCCACAACTCTGTCTTTTTCTCTGTTTTAAATCTTTTATGTTTACTCTTAAATTAATGGCCCCACATCAACTGGATCGAATCAGCAGCTATTTGGCCATTTTCAACACTTCATCACATTATCTTGTAATCTACTCCTAAATAGAACGTTTTCTTTATATTGTTACACATCAGGCAGTATCCTAATGAATGAGCACCAGTGTCCTAATGACTGAATTCCAATATTCATCTGTACTGAACACAGCACCCCAACTGAGCTTTTACATGGGCTTATTGTGACTGTTTCTTTTCTATGGTGTATATCTCTTTTGTAATCATAGAACTCCTACAGTGTGGAAACAGGCCATTTGGCCCAACAAGGCCACATTGGCCCTCCGATGTGCATCTGACACAGACCCATTCCCCTACGTTACAATCCTACATTTCCCATGACTAATGCACCTAACCTACACATCCCTGAACACTATGGGACAATTTAGCATGGCTAATTCACCTAACCTGCACATCTTTGGACTGTGGGAGGAAACCGACGCATACACGGGGAGAGTGTGCAAACTCCACACAGTTGCTCGAGGCTGGAATCGAACCAGGGTTCCTGGAGCTGTGAGACAATAGTGCTAACCACTGAGCCACCATGCCGCCCACACGAAACCTGGATTTGTTTGAGCGTTTTACTTTACAGTTTATTGATCTGTAGACCTGCTTTTAACATCTTGCAAGTCTCATGCTCCCAGGCCCGACAGCACTGAGTCACAGTCGTAGAGTCATACAGCACAGAAACAGAACCTTTGGCCCAACCAGTCCATGCCAACTATAATCCCAAACTAAACTAGTTCTGCTTACCTGCTCCTGGCCCATATCCGTCCAAACCTTTCCGATTCATGTACTTACCCAAATGTCCTTTAAACATTGTAATTGTACCCACACCCACTGCGAGCCACCCTCTGAGCTTAACATCCATTAAGAAGATACTGCTGTTTCAGAAATGAGTCACTTCACACCTAGTGACATTGAACTCGACCTAGCACTTTCTAAGTTCATTCTTATTGATATCCCTTTGCAGTTGTCTTTGGACTGTGAAAGAAATATTGCATGTACTAGAGACCTTGTGTTTTGGTGGAATATTCAAATTTTGAGACAGCAAGCTCCAGGTCTATATTGAAATCACTGATAGCACCATAGAAGTATGGAAAATAGAAACAGTAGGCCATTTGGCCTTTCAAGCCAGTTGGTGTCATTCAATATGGTCATGGCTGATCATCTAACTCAGTATATGTTCCTGCTTTCTCTCCATGCCTTTTCATCTCTTCAAATCCAACAGCTATATCTAACTCCTTCTTGAAAACTTGCACAGTTTTAGTCTCAACTGCTTTCTGTAGCAGGGAATTCCACAGGCTGACCATAGAGTCATACAGCATGCAAAGGGACCCTTTGGTCGAACTCATCTTTGCCGACCAGATTTCCCAAACTGAACTATTTCCATTTGTCTGTGTTTGGCCCACATCCCTCTAAGGAGGGCATAAGCCTTTCCTGAAGAAGGGCTTATGCCCGAAATGTCGATTCTCCTGTTCCCTGGATGCTGCCTGACCTGCTGCACTTTTCCAGCAACACATTTTCAGCCCACATCCCTCTAAACCTTTCTTATTTATGCACCTGTCCAAATGTCTTTTAAGTATTGTAACGGTATCTGCAACTGCCACTTCTTTTGGCAGCTCATTCCATATATACACCACCACTGTGTAAATAATTTTGCACCTCAGGTCCCTTTTAAAGATTCCGTACAATGTGGAAACAGGCCCTTCGGCCCAACAAGTCCACACCGACCCTCCGAAGAGCAATCCACCCAGACCCATTCCCCTACAATTCCCCCTGAGTAATGCACCTAACACAATGGGCAATTTTAGCATGGCCAGTTCACCTGACCTGCACATTTTTGGACTGTGGGAGGAAACCGGAGCACCCGGAGAAAACTCACGCAGACACGGGGAGAATGTGCAAACTCCACACAGACAGTTGCCCGAGGTGGGAATTGAACCTGGGACCCTGGTGCTGTGAGGCAGCAGTGCTAACCACTGAGCCACCGTGCCACCCTCTTTCTCCTTTTATCTGAAGCCTATTCCCTTTGGTTTTGAACTCTTATACTCTGTGGAAAAGACCTTATCTATGCCTGTCATGATTTTAAAAACCTCCATAAGGTCACCTCTAAACCTCTTACAATCCAGGGGGAAAAAAAGTCCCAGTCTATCCAGCCAATCTTTATAAATCAAACCTTACAGCCCCAGTGACATCCTTGTAAACTTTGTCTACATCCTTTCCAATCTTATAATATTCTTCCTATAGCAGGACGACCAGGACTGTATGCAGGAGTCGAAAAGTGGCCTCACTAATGTCCTGTATAGCTGCAACATGATATCCCAACTCCTATATTCATGCTGTGAGCAATAAAGGTAAGGGTGCCAAATGGCTTTTTCACCACTCTGTCTACCGGTGACTCCATTTTCTAGGAACTATGCACCCAAACCCCAAGGGGTCTCTGTTCGACTGCACTCCCCCGGGGCCCTACCATTAAGTATGAGAGTCCTGCCCTGGTTTGGCTCACCAAAACACATCACCTTGCCTTTATCAAAATTAAACTCTACCTGCCACTCCTCAGCACATTAGGTCAGCTGATCAAGATCCTGTTGTACTCTTCTATAACTTTCTTCGCTATCCACTATATGCCCATTTTAGTGTCATCCACAAGCCTACTAGCCATGCTTTCTGTATTCTCATCCAAATTGTTTCTATAAATGACAAATGCAGAGCACTGTGGTCACAAGCCTGCAGTCTGAAAAACAGCCCTCTCCCATCACCCTCTGTCTCCTACTGTCAAGCCCATTTTGTATTCAATTGGTTAGCTCTCCTTGGATCCCATGTGATCTAACTTTACTAATCAGTCTACCAAGCAGAACCTTGTCAAAGGCCATTTCTCCTCCTCTTTCTCCTGATATGCACAATTGAGCAGTATCTCCCAAAATCTTAGTCCGAGTGTGCACCACAGCCTACTTCTAGCCCATCCAATTGTTTTTTAATCAAAAGTGACTATCCTGACAACCAAACTGATCTCTATGCATGCACGGGTGCACCTGTGATGTCAACCGGCCACGACAGGTCATAGAAAACGTCTACAAATGTGCTACTGATCTCACCACGTTGTTGTGTAATGACATCAGCATGTGCCTGATAATGTGTGTGAGTGACTTGAACGATGAAAGTGACCACACGAGAGCCAAGTTTCCAGATTACATGAAAATTGATGGGAAGGCACATGATGAGGATGACGCACACAGTCTGGAGAGGGATAAAGACCGGTTAAGTGAGTGGAAAAAAGTTTGGCAGATGAAATTTACATGGGAAATGTGAGGTTACGTACTTTTTGGCAAGAAGAATAGAGGTGATGAAGAGTATTTAAAGGAAGAAAGCTGCAGCTCAGAGGGGGAGGAAGTCCTTGAGCATAAATCACAAAAATCTAGCATCATAAATTCAGCATGTAATAAGAAAGGCAAATGGAAGTTTGCCTTTATTTCAAAGAGAATGGAACATACAAATAAGGAAGTCAAGCTAAAACTCTACAAAGCACTGGTCAGATCACACTGGAATACTGTGAACAGTTTTGGTCCCCTTATCCAAGGAAAGATCTCCTAGCATTGGAGAAAATCCAGAGAAGGTTCACCAGGCTGATCCCAGGTATGGACAGATTGTGTTATGAGAAGAGGTTCAATAGGTCGGAACTGTACTCGTTCGAATTTAGAATAATGAGAGGTGATCTTTTTGAAAGACTGGACACTTGAGAAGGTAGTTGTGGAATGGTTGTTTCCCTGTGTGGCAGAGTCTAGGACCAGAGGATCTACTCCCAGAATACGAAGTTGCTCATTTAAGGTAAAGGAGGAATTTCTTCTGTGAGTGTAATGAATCTGCTGAATTCTTTGCCACTGCGGGCTGTTGAGAGGCTCTCATTTTGTGAATGAATGAAAAAAAAATGCACAACAATAACTGCGCAATCCTTATTCACTGCCTCCTTTGAATCATCGAAAAGCTATTAGTCACGTACAACCCTAAACAAGCCTGTGCTGGCTCTCCTTTATTAGACTATGGTTGCTGTCCAAGTAGCTGTTAATTTTCTCCTTTAGCCAATCTTTCCCATCACTGGCGTCAAACTGACTGTCGTTCTGGGTTCACCTTCTCCACTCTTTTGAATCTAACATAACATTTGCAATCATCCAGTGAACTCTCTTCCACTTAGTTTATGTTTTTGGAAGTCAACTCCTTGATTTGAAAGACTCAAATTACGTCAGAAATATTCCCACGTTTAAATGTACTATAAATGTTTCTGATCTATGTTTAGAGTTTTTGTATTTCCAGTAAGCAATGAAAAACTTGGATTTAAACATAAACTGCATAATTGGTTAAATTGTTCCTATTTCCTGCATATTATTTAGGGTAGGCACTGAATGAGTAAATAAATTCATTTCAAGCGTAGGAATATTGGGAAAGTACAGAATTTTTTTAAAACATCATTTAAAAAATCCCTAGTAACCCTGGAGAAGGTGGTCATGAGCTGCCTTCTTGAATCCATGTGCTGTCAGCAAACCCACAATGCCATTAGGGAGAGAATTCCAGGATTTTGGCCCAGCAACAATGAAGGAACAGCCACATATTTCCAAGTCTCAATGGTTAGTGGCTTGGGGGGGATCTTGCAGGTAGTGTTGTTCCTATGTCTCTCCAGGCCTTGTACTTCTTGGTGGTGTTGGTCTTGGGTTTGGAAGGTTCAGCAAGTTTTCAAACTTTTCAAATGACATACCAGCTACTTCATCCTGTTTACAAGGCATTTGAAACCTTTCTCTGGGCCTGTTAGATGATCATTATGGGAGCATAGATTGGATTAGTGTGAAAATAAGTATTCAGTTGTGAAATTTAGTTTTCCACCCTGGTTGCTTGAGAAACCCTTCCACCCCAAGCGATGTCCAGACAGTCTGGGAAGCTTAGGACCATCAGCTGGGGTTTTATCCATAGTACGGCTCAACTTATCTCCATGTTTCCTCCTATGGCCTGGCCTAGTCTGAAGTTGTCCTGGGCTGTCTAGAGTCAGCCCACACTATTCCATTTCTATGATTGGTTTTCTCTTCCAATGCTACTGTGTTCAATTTGCCTTATTGTCCTTGCAATTTTCTTGCTGAAAGCAATATTACAACTATAGTCTGCAAGTATTGTGTGGTTGAACACAGTTACTCTATGCTCTGTTTGCTCTCTGAGTCTTGGTCAGCCTGTGCATTGACCCACTGACTGGCTTGGCCTCCTACTCAGAATGAAAGGAGCTGCAAAGGTATCAAACTAGGGTTTTTATCAATTATAAGAAAGTTTAAGGCAGCTGTCAAAGGTTAAAAGGGTAGGCGAGAAGACGAGGTGAATCTACAAGTTATTCATGTTAGCTGATGTAGAAACAGCAACTGCAGTATCTGTGGAGAGAGAAATAAGGTTCAAGTTTTGGTCCAGTATGACTTCTTTGGAACTGAATGGAGCTGGGAAAGTGGTAGATTTCATTCCGTAGTAAAAGGGAGGAGGAAGTTGGAACAGTTGGTCAAGGTGCTGCAGAATAAAAGGTAAAATAAGTACTGATGATAGTAGAGAAGACTTGTAAATGAAGAGTAGGATTTTTAGAATTTGATAATGGGAATGCACAGGCCAGCATTCATTATTGATTGCTAATTGCCCAGAGAGTGGTTAAGAGTTGACCACATTGCTGTGGGCATGTTGCCTAGGCCAGGTAAAGGTAGCAGAATCGTTGTAGCAAGCAAAAAACTCAGCAGGTCTTTTAGCATCTGTGGACAGAAATCAGAATTAATATTTCGGGTCCAGTGACTCTTCTGAACTGCTGGATATCCAGTGACATTACCACCACACCATCTCTCAAAGGCATGATATGGAGATGTCGGTGTTGGACTGGTGTGGGCAAAGTTACAACTCACACAACACCAGGTTATACTACAACAGGTTTAAATGGAAGCACTAGCTTTCGGAGCGCTGCTCCTTCATCAGGTGGTTGTCAAAGTGTTGATGTTAGGTGAGAGAGTCTGGAGAAAGAAAGAAGATTAGCAAGGGGGAAAAAAAGCAAAAGAAATGCAAATACTGAAAATCAAAAACAAAACTGAAATTGCTGAGAAAACATACTGTGGAGAGAAATCAGAATTAACATTTTAGATTCAGTGACCCTTCTTCAGAGCAAGGTTAGGGTTAGCGTTCTGAAGAAGTCACTCGATCCGATATGTTAACTCTGATGATGCCAGACCTGCTGAGCTTTCCCAGCAATCTCTGTTTTGTTAATAGTGAGGAAGCTTTGATGTCCTGAATTAGAGAGACAGTCAGTACAGTGAGTTTTATTTAAATAAAGGTTTAGGATGGCACCGTGGGGAGAATGAAAGGACCAAAGCAGAACAACAGTTCCAGAGAAAACTGTCGTCGTTTTTGCTTAAATGGAAAAAGACCAAGTTATTTTGCAGTGGAAATAAATCATCTGGAAAAGTCATTTTAGGATTAGTATTTTCAGGATTTACTTCTGAGCTTCAGCTGCTACCTGCCATACTTGAAATGCAAGATTTCCAGAGCTAACTAAAATGCTTGCAATATACAGAAGTTAGGAAGAGACAGTTTGGCATTTTTGAATTCATTTGGTGCCAAACACTTTGACTCTGAGCTGGCCATACGTGGGCACCAAAAAAAGATAAAAATATCAAAGGCTCTGAAATGAAGGTCACCATAACATCCCACAAAAGAAATAAACTGTTGATAGGATAAATGAAGAGGAGGCAGTGAGCCAAGAGAAAGAATTGGAAATACAAAAGGAAAAATAAAATGAGAAATCTAAACAACAAAAATCACAGAATGGATGAAAGAAACCGCAAAGGAAGGATTTTTTTTTTGGATGACACTTTGCACATTTTTATGTTTTTATTTTGTGATTAGTTCTGAAACTTGTGATGAAGTTAATACCTTGCCAAACTTATCTCGCGTAAGTGACCTTTTTTCAGTTTTTCTAGGCTTCATTCTTAACCACTTATTGGCTTTCATTGAGCTCTCTAAGGTTTACCTATTGACAAATGCACAATGCTATAATGCTGTCTACACCACAAAATCTTGAAAGCACAAAGCCATAGTTGCTGCAGTATATTCTTCCACTCCACTGATCTAGTTTAAACCTGAGGGCTGAATTTGCAATTTCATCAGTGGCAACATATAAGTACATTTTTTTCCAGGTAAGACATTCTGTCTGACAATTTGTTCGTTTAGCTTATTGTTAGCTTTCCTGTTTCAAACCAAAGGTGGCTTGATGTGCCAGTGATGTGACCAGTTCAGATTTTGTCCAACACTGCAGATTGGTGGTGGTTGTTTCCAATAGTAGATCAGAACTCGAAGAAAGAAAATATGGTTTTCACTCCTCTCCACATCAAAATTACTGTAATCTCTGATCACATTAAATTTCTGCTTTGAGATAATGTAGGACAACAACAAAAGTATCTCAGTTTGTTCACTTTGTATAGAGGCCCTAGATATTCAGATTTATTCATGGAAACAGACAAAGGCAAAATGCGATACACCACAACGCCTGCATGACAAATCTAGATTCATCCTGCTCTAGGTTGATGGTCCTCTTTTAAAGATATGCATTGCAGTTTCTCGAAATGAAATTACTGCTTTGAGCTGTTTCATCATCCTCTTTGTTCTTGAGTACAGTCTTCAGGTTTGGAGTGTTATGTGTAGATCAGGGGAGTCACAAAGACTCATCGTGTCCTCACGAGAACTGGCAATCACTGAAATGTCAGAATCCTGATTTCTTGTTTCCTTTGAAGATAGTGCTGCATAATCAGTGGAACAAAGTACTTTATGAAAAATTCAGAAAATGTATATCCAAGGTAAAACACCCCACGCGTGTTATAACTTGTAGCCAAGGTCACATCACCTCAAACTTAAATTCTTTTTGATCAAGAATAATTTCCTTTCTTGCAGCATGTCTTCCATTTTTAAAAACATTTTATTTCCTAAAACTGACACATTCCAATTTTTGCCAAATGGATCAATTGTGTCATTTGACATTTGTCTCAAAGCCCTTGAATGGATATTTTTCCACAGCTGCTGCCACCTCCAAAATAGATGTAAAAGGCTTAAAAAAATTAAATGTTTAATTTTGTAAAACAAATGCCCAAACAAATTCCGTATGACAATGTGTAGTAAACTGGACATTTCACTGATGATAAAAGAAAGCAGAAAGAAAAGTTCAACATATTCATTTTTAAATTAACTTATGATTTGGAGTTCTGTAAATTGAGGTTTATGGTACAGCACTAAATTTGTTCCAGAGAATTAAATAGTGTTATTAGAACATTAGCACCGCTGTCTCACAATGCTAGAGACCTAGGCTCGATTCCAGCCTTTGGTGGCTGTGTGGAGTTTGCACATTCTCCTCATGTCTGCGTGAGTTTCCTCCAGGTGTTCCAATTTCCTCCTACAGTCGAGAAATGGTGGATTGGTCTTACTAAAATTACCTGTAGCATACAGGGATGTACAAGCTAGGTGGGTTAGCCATGGTAAACTTGTGGCTCTGGGTGGGATGCCTCTTTCTGCATTGTAGAGATGCTATGATTCTATGAAGAACTCAGAGCAGGGTAAAGTACCGCATCAAAAGGTAACTATGCAAAATAAGAGCTCATGGTGTTGCAGGGTGACATATCAGCACAGGTAGGCCATGTTTATCTAGCAGGGAGCGGGCAGCCAAGATAACTGGGTCATTTTCACAATGCTAACCTGTCACTGTTGGAGTGCCATAACTAATAACAATCTATAGCAATTACATGGACAAAGAGAGTAAATGTATGGTTGCTCAGTTTGTTTGTGGCACAAAGGTCGGTAGGAAAGTAAATTGTGAAATGGATAAAAGGAATCTGCAAAGAGATATATGTAGGTTCGTGAAGTGGATGAAGCTTTGGCAGATGGAACACAATGTGAGAAAGTAAACTTGTCCACTTTGGTAGAAAGAATAAAAAACAAACTGGGAGTGCAACACCTCATCTTCTGCTTGGGAACTTTACAGCCTTCAAGACTCAATTTTAGAACCCAAACATCTGCTTCCATGTCTTTTACCTACCCCCACACCCGAGGTCCCATCATGACATGAGTTGCTTTCAGCACATTTTCACCTACTCGTAAACCCCCATTATCACTTCTGCATAGCTTTTGTTCCTCTTTTTCTGGATTTCCACTCCACCTATCTGCTCACTCCTTTCTTCCCATACCATTTTTTCCCAGCTGTCAGCAGTTCTGAAATATTAACTCTGTTTTCTTTCTACAGATGCTGCTAGACCTACTGGGTTTCTGTTTTTGTGTGTTCAAATCTCTAATATCTGCAGTTTTTTTGTTTTATTTAAGGAAAAGAGTATAGCCCATTACAGACCATAGTGGTAATTTGTGTGTGGAGCCAGTGGTCTTACGTATTCATTTAGAACCCTTCTTATGTTGGTGTTCACTTGTGAAAGGGTTGATGTGGGTGTAGAAATCAGGGTGAAGCCCTGTGATATAATCTAAGGAACTAGCATAGACAGAGAGGAGGTTCTGAGTGGTTTGACAGACTTAAAAGTAGTTAAATCTCCAGTGCTGGAGAAATTGTCCCAGACTGCTGAGTGATTAGATTAGATTAGATTACTTACAGTGTGGAAATAGGCTCTTTGGCCCAACAAGTCCACACCAACCCTCTGAAGAACAACCCACCCAGACGCATTCCCCTACATTTACCCCTTCATCTAACACTACAGGCAATTTAGCATGGCCAATTCACCTAACCTGCACATCTTTAGACTGTGGGAGGAAACCGGAGCACCCGGAGGAAACCCACGCAGACACTGGGAGAATGTACAAACTCCACACAGTTGCCCGAGGCTGGAGAAAATAGCAGGGACATTGGCAATAATTTTCAATTCCTCTCTGGCCACAGGTGAGGTGCCACAGGACTGAAGAACAGCCAATGTATTGCTATTATTCAAAAAGGGTGGAAGGGAAAACCAGAAAAATACAGGCCAGTCAGTCTAACCTTACTAATAGGAAAACTATCGGAAAGAATTCTGAGGGACAGAATGAATCTGCATTTGGAGATTTTGATCAACTTGATGGAAATTTTTGAAGAGGTGACTAGGTGAGGGCAATGCATAGCCTACTTGGTCTTCAGCGAGTTTGCAGATGACACTAAACTTGGAAGAATTGTTAACTGAGAGGAATGTAGAACATTACAGCGCAGTACAGGCCCTTCAGCCCTCGATGCTACAGCGACCTGTGGGACCCTGACAGATATCTTTGTGGCATCCTTAAATACAGGTGAGGTGCCGGAGGACTGGAGGGTTGCTCATGTTGTCCCACTGTACAAAAAGGGTAGTAGGAATATTCCGGGTAACAACAGACCAGTGAGCCTGACGTCTGTGGTGGGAAAATTGCTGGAGAAGGTACTGATGGATAGGATCTATTTATATTTATAAAGAATGGGCTTATCAGTGATAGGCAACATGATTTTGTGCAAGGGCGATCGTGCCTTACTAACTTAATAGAGTTCGTCGAGGAAGTGACCAAGTTGATAGATGAAGGAAGGGCAGTTGATGTCATATACATGGACTTCATTAAGGTGTTTGATAAGGTTCCCCATGGTAGACTAATGGAGAAAGTGAAGTCACATGGTGTGCAGGGTGTTCTAGCTAGGTGGATAAAGAACTGGTTGAGCAACAGGAGACAGAGAGTAGTCGTTGAAGGAAGTGTCTCGAAATGGAGAAAGGTGACCAGTGATGTTCCACAGGGATCAGTGTTGGGGCCACTGTTGTTTGTAATATACATAAATGATCTAGAAGAGGGCACTGTTCGTCTGATCAGCAAGTTTGCATGAAAATTGGTTGAGTAGCAGAAAGCAAAAGGGACTGTCAGAGAATACAGGAGGATACAGATAGACTGGAGAGTTGAGCGGAAAAGTGGCAGATGGTTTTCAATCCAGGCAAATGTAAGGTGATGCATTTAGGCAAGTCTAATTCTAGAGCGAATTATACAATGAACGGAAGAGCCTTGGGAAAAGTTGGTGGGCAGAGAGATCTAGAAGTGCAGGTCCATTGTACCCTGAAGGTTGCTGCACAGGTGGATAGAGTGGTCAAGAAGGCATATGGTATGGTTGCCTTCATTGGACGGGGTATTGAGTCTAAGAGCTGGCAAGTCATGTTAAGATTGTACAAGACATTGGTTCGGCCACATTACCAAAAGAATGTGGACACTTTGGAGAGGGTGCAGAGAAGGTTTATGAGGATGCTGCCTGGTACGGAAGGTGCTAGCTATGAAGAGAGGTTGAGTAGGTTAGGTTTATTTTCATTAGAAAAAAGGAAATTGAGGGGGGAACCTGATTGAGGTTTACAAAATCATGAAGGGTATAGACAGGGTGGATGGAGAAATGCTTTTTCCCGGGGTGAAGGATTCAATAGCGAGAGGTCACGCTTTCAAGGTGAGAGGTGGAAAGTTTAAGGGGGATACACGCGGTAAGTACTTCACACAGAGGGTGGTGGGTGTTTGGAACGCGTTGCCAGCAGAGGTGGTAGAGGCAGGCACGGTAGATTCATTTAAGATGCGTCTGGATAAATGCATGAGTAGGTGGGGAGCAGAGGGATACAGATGCTTAGGAATTGACTGACAGGTTTAGACAGTACATTTGGATCAGCTCAGGCTTGGAGGGCTGAAGGGCCTGTTCCTGGGCTGTAAAGTTTCTTTGTTCTTTGTTCAATCTGACGCCTATCTATCCTACACTATTCCATTCTCATCCATATATTTATCCAATGACCATTTAAATGCCCTTACATTTAGCGGGTCTACTACAGTTGCAGGCAGCTGTGTGCCCCTTACTACTCTCTGACTAAAGAAACTACTTCTGACATATGTCCTATATCTATCACCCCTCACCTTAAAGCTATGTCCCCTCATGCTAGCCATCACGATCTAAGGAAAAAGGCTCTCACTGTCCACCCTACCTAATCCTCTGATTATCTTGTATGTCTCAATTAAGTCACCTTGCAACCTTCTGTCAAATAAAACAGTCTCAAGTCCCTCAGCCTTCCCTCATAAGACCTTCCCTCCATACCACACAACATCCTGGTTGGATTGCTCTTCAGAGGGTTGGTGTGGACTTGTTGGGCCGTAGGGCCTGTTTCCACATTTGTAGGGAAACTAAAACAAAATCTCCTCTGCCCCCTTTCTGAAGCTTCCACATCCTCCCTATAATGCGGTGACCAGAACTGTATGCTATACTCCAAGTGTGGCTGCACCAGAGTTTTGTACAGCTGCAGCATTACCGCGTTGTTCTGAATTTCAATCCCTGTACTAATAAAAGCTAACACACCGTATGCTTTCTTAACAACCCAATCAACCTGGGTGGCAACTTATAGGAATCTATGTACGTGGACACAGAGATCTTTCTGCTCATTGACACTACGAAGAATCTTGCCAATAGCATAGGACTCTTTATTCCTGTTGCTCCTTCCAAAGTGAATCACTTCACACTTTTCTGCATTAAACTCCGTTCGTCACCTTTGATAAGGTGTCAGACCACAGGTTATTGTGGAAAATAAAAGCTCATGGTGTCGAGGGCAACATATTGGCATGGATAGACGATTGGTTGGCTAACAGGAAACAGTAGGCAAAAATTGATATTTCTTTTGGGCTAGCAAAATAGAACAGGTCATAGTCAGCCCAGCTCTGCAGTTTATCTATGCCCCTCTGTCCTTCGGCACTATCCACAACTCCACCGACCTTCGTGTCATCCATAAATTTACTAACTCATCCTTCTACGCCCTCATCCAGGTCATTTATAAAAATGACAAATAGCAATGGCCCCAAAACAGATCCTTGCCGTATACCTCTAGTAACTGAACTCCAGGATAAACATTTCCTATCAACCACCACCCTCTGTCATCTTTCAGCAAGCCAATTACTGATCCAAACTGCTAAATCACTCTCAATCCCATGCCTCTGTATTTTCTGCAATTTCCCATGGAGAACCTTATCAAACGCCTTACTGAAATCCATATGCACCACATCAACTGCTTTACCCTCGTCCACCTGTTTGGTCACCATCTCAAAGAACTCAGTAAGGTTTGTGAGGCACAACGTAATCTTCACAAAACCGTGTTGACTATTCCTTATCAACTTTTACAAATAGTGAAATGTTGAGATCCCAATACTGATGACTATGACATGTTCTATCTTGCTAGCCCAAAAGAAATATCGATTTTTGCCTACTGTTTCCTGTTAGCCAACCAATCGTCTATCCATGCCAATATGTTGCCCTCGACACCATGAGTGTTTATTTTCCACAATAACCTGTGGTCTGGCACCTTATCAAATGTTCATGGATTTTCTGAAGACAGTACATACACCAATTTCCATTTAACATGTTACTTATTTAAAGAACTTCAATAAATTGATTATGTACGATTTCCATTTCACCAAACCATGTTTTACCTGGAGCATTGGAGGCTGAGGGGTGACCTTATAGAGATTTATAAAATTGTGAGGGGCATGGCTGTGGTAAATAGACAAGGTCTTCTCCCTGGGTTGGTCAGTCCAACACTAGAGAGCATAGGTTTAGGATGAGAAGAGAAAGAATTAAAAGGGATCTAAGGGACAACTTTTTCACACACAATCACAAGGTGATTGTATGGAATGAGCTGCCAAGGAAGTGATGGTACAGAAAAGATTTATCAGGCCTTTGATATCCTCAGCTACAATGAAAGTTATGATGAAGCTTTATAAAATACTAATTTGGCCTCAACTAAATATTGCGTGCAATTCTAGGATCCAAAGCCTTTCAAAAGGATACAGATTCATGAGATTAGCTTCAAGGATGAGGAACATCAGTTACAAGGATAGATTTGAGAAACTGTTCTTCTTGGTGGAGAGAAGATTGAGAAGAGATCTGGCACAGGTATTGAAAGTCGTTAAGGGATCGAGATAGTAAATAGAGTGTGACTGTTCTTCTTTGACCACAGAATCAAGAACCAGTGGACACGGATGTAAACTGACTGTGAAAAGAATCAAAGACAACATGAGGAAAAACCTTTTTTACGCAGCACGTGTTTAGGAATAAGGCTGATTGATTGTGGCTTTCAAAAGGGAATTTGCTCAATACCCCAAAGAAAAAAATGTGCAGAGCTACAGGGAAGAGCAGAAGAGTGGGACTATCTGTCTATCTCATGTAAAGGTCTGGCAGAACCTGAGTTCTGAAGAAGGGTCTTTGGACCCAAAACTTGAACTCCATTTCTCATTCCATAGATGCTGCCAGACCTGCTGAATTTTTCCAGCAATTTCTGTTTTTGCTTCAGATTACCGCATCTGAAGTTTTTTTGTTTAGCGAGCATGATTTGCTTTGTTCAGATTTGAAGACCATAGTTTCAGACTTAACCAAATCACACTTAGCATTTTGCAGGAATATTTGATGTTTGTTTTGTCAGCAAATGAGCTCAAACAAGTCAAAGCGGCTAACCCAGAGGCACAGTTAGCAAGTTTAAAATCATGGAGAGAAGCTACATGTGAAAGCAGCTGCTCTGAGTGGATCTTCATTTGATTCCTGCAGCACTCCCATTACAGTTGACTCTGCCAGGTCATTCTCATGAACATTTTTCGCAGATACATTTCACTGTAACAGTATTGGTAGGGGTGACCAAAGTCTTATGCCATATTGAGGGCTCCCTCTATCATGTTCTTTGGTGCTATGTAGCACTACCACTATTATTATCTTACCACTATGCTAAATGGGCTGGATTCAGAAGAAAAGGAACTTGTACTTATATAACGCCCTGAATGTAACAAAATGTCACAGAGGAATTATAACACAAAGTGTGACAGTGAGCCAAATAAATAGGTTTTAGCTCTAATTACCGCAACCTTGATCCAACAGGTGGGTTTTACGGAGTGCCCGATAGGAGGAAAGTGAGGTAAGAGAGCTGGAAAGGTGTAGGAAGGGGATTCTAGGTTTGGAGGCATAAGCAAAAGAAAATACGATCACCAATAGTGGGACAGTTATAATCAGGAACGATCAAGGGGCCAGAGTAAGAGAAAAACAAAGATCTCAAAGATTTGTGGGGCTGGAGGAGATTACAGTGATAGGGAGGGGTGAGAGCATGGAGGAATTTGAAAACAAGGATGAGAGTTTCCAAGTCAGGATGTTGCTTGACTAGGAGCCAGTATAGATCAGCAAGGACAGGGGTAATGTGGGAGCTATATAACTTGCTTGTTGTGAGCTCCCAAAAGGATATGTTGTTTGAAAGACACCTGTCCTTGGGATGTACCTAGAATTACATATGTGGGATTACACCAACACTGAAACTTATATGCCATAGTATTCATTTGTGAAATATGCAGAATGCGTATTTGACTCAATGGCATTAAAAAAAACAAGGTGCCGACTGTACACAACTAGCCCGTGTTTGCAAAACTCTCAACACAGTGTCAAACGTTAGATATGATTCTGCTTTAAACAGCATTTATTAAATAATCCTGAGTGCGAGGATTGATGCTGACAGCCAATTGTCAGTTGGGCTTGAAATGTGATACACTTGAGAGTATAAGAAGCTTCATATATTGTATATACTAAACTGTAAAGAGAACGCTAAGGAACTCCAAAGCAACTTAAACAAGTCGGTGTTCATAGAATCCCTACAGTGCGGAAATAGGCCATTTGGCCCAACAAATCCACACTGACCTTTGGAAGAGTATCCTATCCAGACCCATTTCCCTACCCTTTTACTCTACATCTCTCTGACTAATGCACTGAACACTATGGGCAATTTAGCTCAGCCAATTCATCTAACCTGCACATAGAACAGTACATCACAGTCCCCTTCGGCTCACAACGTTGTGCCAAGCATTTATCATAATCTAAGATCAACCTAACCTACACACCCCTCAATTTACTGCCGTCCATGTGCTTGTCCAGCAGTCGCTTAAATGTCCCTAATGTCTCTGACTGTACTACCGATGCTGGCAGTGCATTCTACCCACTCGCCACTCTCTGTGTAAAGAACCTACCTCTGACATCTGCCATATACCTTCCTCCAATCCCCTTAAAATGCATATCCTTGGTCTGTGGGAGGAAACTGGAGCAAACCCATGTAGACACTGGGATAAAGTGCAAACTCCACACAGGCGGTCACCCGAGGCTGGAATTGAACCCAGGTCTCTAGCGCTGTGAGGCAGCAGTGCTAACCCCGGAGCCACCGTGCAACCCCCAAGAGTTGTATCTAGGCTGCTGTGAGGGATGAGGGAGGAAATCACAGTAACCCTGACCCAAGAATTTTAATCCTGTCTGGTGGCAAGGGCCTGGAGGACAGCTAATGTCGTTCCACTTCATAAGAAAGGTAAAGACAAACCAGGGTGTTACAGACCAGTGGGGGTCTCATCAATAGTAGGGAAGCTATTGGAGAAATTCCGAAGGAGGGAATTAATCTCCATTGAGAGAGGAAAGATTTGATCAGGGATAGTCAGCATGATTTTGTCAGGGAGCGGTCTTGCCTCATACATCTGGTTGAATTTTATGAGGAGGTGACCTAGGATGCAGATGAGGGTCATGCAGTTGATGTAGTTTATATTAATTTCAACAGACCCTTTGACACAGTTCCATATAGGAGGCTGATAAACAGGTAAAAGCACATGGGATCCAGGGCAACTTGGCATGTTGGATCCAAAATTAGCTTATTGGTGGAAGAACAAGGGCAGAGGTAAAAGTCTGGAGGCCAGTGTCCAGTGGCATTCGACAGAAATTGGTGCTGGATCACAAGTACCTGAAGGTGGCAAGACAGGTTAATGGTGTGGTTAAGAAGGCACTTGGTACTTTTGCCTTTATTAGTTGTGGCTAGCCACACTACCATACATCAGGAGCATTTCAGAACTGACAGCCAGACTATTGCGACCACTAGGACTTATAACAGCACACAAACCAACAGCCACCCTCAGACAACAACTCACCAGAACGCGTTAGCTGTCTTTCTGTTTGTCCTATATAGTGTTTTGTGCACTCATCCACAAACTCCATCAACAAACACATCGACCTGGACCCAATATACCGGCCATTACAGCGGACAGCTGAAACTGACAACCGGAAGCGGCAGGGACAGGCCACTATAAATGCCGGAGGAAACACCACAGAAGCGCTTCACAGGAGGCTCCCAAGCACTGAGGATGTCACCTAGACAGGGAACGAAACGTTTGCAACAAAAGTTTCCAGTTCGGCGAACAGAACCACAACAACGAGCACCCGAGCTACAAATCTTCACCCAAACTTTGAGCAGGAAAGTTTTGTACAAAACTTTGATCAAGTAACAGCTGGAGCTGGAAGGGATGCAGAGGAGATGCCTCAGGATGTTGCCTGGAATGAAGCACTTCAGTTATGAGGAGAGGCTAGATAAATTCAGGTTGTATTCTGTAAAGCAGAGAAGGTTGAGAGGAGATGTGGTTGAGGAGTAGATAGATAGAAATCAGCTATTCCCCTTAATTAAAGGGTTGATAACAATGGGGCACACAATTAAGGTGAAAAGCAGGAGGTTTAGAGGGGATTTGAGGATTTCTTTTGTTTGTCCAGAGGGTGGTGGGGGTCTAAGATATACTGCTTGGTGGATAATTGAGGCAGATAGCCTCACCACCTTTTAATAGGTATGTGGATGAGCACTTGAAGTGTCATAACATTCGAAGCTATGAGACTCAATGGGCTGAAGGGCCTCTTCCAGACTGTAAAATTCTATGACTCAATCTGTGTTATAATAATTGGAACCTGAACCCAATTTTTCTGGCTAATAGGTGGGGGCATTACCACTGTACTGCAATGGCCCAAATCAAGAATGAAGAGAAACGTAGGAGACTTTGAACCTTGTGAGGAGATCCCACTAGATTTCTAATCTACTGCCTTTAACCACATGGCCACAACAACAAGTCCCTGTGCAAGAAAAGCTGCAGTTACTTTAATCTGTCTGTTTGAACATATATTATACACAACCTTTGGCACAGACTTTAGCCCAGACATTCTGGCCCAGAGTTGGGGACGCTACCACGACAAATTTGGTGCCAAGTCCCAATGCAAACCTATATCCTTCGATTTCCTAATAGGCTTAATTATAATATATTCCTACCGACTATCATTTGTACCAAATTGCTATCATGTAATAAACTACATGGGCGGCACGGTGGCACAGTGGTTAGCACTGCTGCCTCACAGCGCCGGAGACCCGAGTTCAATTCCCGCCTCAGGCGACTGACTGTGTGGAGTTTGCACGTTCTCCCCGTGTCTGCGTGGGTTTCCTCCGGGTGCTCCGGTTTCCTCCCACAATCCAAAGATGTGCAGGGTCAGGTGAATTGGCCATACTAAATTGCCCGTAGTGTTAGGTAAGGGGTAAATGTAGGGGTATGGGTGGGTTGCGCTTCGGCAGGTCAGTGTGGACTTGTTGGGCCGAAGGGCCTGTTTCCACACTGTAATGTAATCTAATCTAATCTAATCTACATCTTGTAAAGGCAAGAATGTCATCTTGTTAAGACTCTCTGATGGTTGATCTCTACCACTATAAACTGCATAGGTCATAAGACCCTGTTGAAGGAAAGAGAATTAATAGTAGCTTCCTTCCATCCACAAATATCAGTTTTCTTGCCTGTGAATGACTTGATACCATGGGATTTCATGGTGTTCACAGTCAATGTTGAAGACTCCCAGGGCAACACCCTCCTGATTATACGCCACTGTGCCTCTGGTGGGTCTGTTCTGTCACTAGGACAGGATGCACTCATGGATGGTAATAATAGCTAAACATTGGTAAACATTGGTTGTAAATACGATTCAATTAGTACAACTATGTCTCGTCCATGAGACAGTTTTCCCAATTTTGAAGCAAGCACTCAGATGTTAGTAAGCAGGACTTTGGTAGATCAACAGGGCTGGGTGTGCCTATGTCATTTCTTAAGTTTATACAAGGCTTCTCATAAGTTTTCTTCCACTTTGACCTTTCTGTGATGCTTTGGTGAAATCGAATGGCTTGTTTTGGCAGTAAACATCTTTATTTTGTTTGGAGAAAATGAGGACTGCAGATGCTGGAGATCAGAGTCGAGAGTGTGTTGCTGAGAAAGCACAACAGGTCAGGTCAGTGATGAACACACGGTGGGGATGGGAGCTGGGAACTGGAGTGGGACTGGAAAAATGCCTCATAATTCAGCTTGGGACCCTGCAACCACATGGGATAAATGTGGATTTCAACAGCTTCTTCATTTCCCCTCCCCCCACATTATCCCAATCCCAAGCCTCCAACTCAGCACTGTCCTCCAGACCCTATCCATCACATCCCCCTTTGATCTATCACCTTCTTCCTCACTTTCATCCATCTATCGCTTTCTCAGCTACACACCCCAATCTCCTCCCATTTATCTCTCAGGCCCAGCCCACTAGCCTCATTCCTGATGAAGGGCTTATGCCCGAAATGTCAATTCTCCTGCACCTCGGATGCTGCCTGATCTGCTGAACTTTTCCAGCAACACACACTCGAATCTTATTGTGTTTGGAGTCAGATGAAAGTCTGACCAAGAAAGTTTTAGCACATTTCCTTCCTCAAAGGATATTGGTGAATTACAGAGGTTATGCAAGTTTATGTGAAGAGGTGGTAACGCTTCACTGGGTTGTTGCACTGGAAATCAAGTCTCACTATTCCCACAGACCCTCAAAGATTTCATAAAGTTCACAAACTCCCCAATTTACCTGTCTTTTAAACCCAAGTTGACAGAAAGCATGGACCAGGTTTCTTTTGTCTATCAATAATATATTTACTGTGATTAAATATATTATAGCTATAGATAGAAATTATGAACCATCAGCACCTTACTCTACTCATTAAAATTCTGATCCCTTTATAAAACTCTACACACACTTTTGTAGATGAAGGGAAAGACTGGGAAGGCAGTCCAATGGTCCCTATCCATAGTCTTTGCTGAGATGATTCTTGTGGCTTGTCAGGATCTTGCTGTTCATCAATCACTCCTCCAGATGTTTTCACTTGCTTGCACCAAGCACAGGGAGACTGGTTCACAAATTATAATGTTTCACACTTATTGGTTAAAAGCCACAGTTTGTAGCAACTGATGAGGGAAAATAAGCCAGTTTTCTTCAGGCTTTAGGCTTATGTCTTTTCTTCAGAGACGAAGGCAGACCACCCTATTCCAGAGGCCCAATGGGTTCTGACTAATCTTGATCACAGCACCAAGCTGTTCATTTTGAACTGGGTAGAGAATTGAGGGATGCCAGACATGGGATGAGGAATCCCTGGAAGAGGGCCCAGAAGCTGAAGGTGGCATTGACAAGGACAGCCTTCTGAAGTAGGGGGTCACCAGACCCAAAACATCAACTCTGCTTTCTCTCCACAGATGTTGCCAGACCTGCTGAGCTTTCCCATCAATTTCTGTTTTTTTTTTGCCCCACAACATTAGCATGAGGTTCTGGATTATTCATTCTGCAACTGTATTTTTTAAGTTTTCCTTTGTATTGATTGTGGACTGAATAGGGACAGGAATGTTTTATAAACCCAAGATTATGGAAGAGATTGTTGCACTTTATAACAACAGGCTACCACCGGGGAAATTTGGAAGGAGATCACTGGGATGGGGAGAAATAGTTCAGGACTGAGAGGGTGATGGGGAGATATTGAGATGGTTTGGGGTGGTGGGGAGTGGAAACAGATCAGAACTGGATCCAGGGAGCACTGAAAGGAAGTGGGGGAGGAGGGGATGGAGAAGACATTGTGGGGGAAGTGGGGACTGGATACAAAGGGGGAGATGCCTCCCGGCTCCTCCACACTTCTTGTATCACACCCTCCCAGGTCCACCATGTTTTGTATCATCTGCAAACTTACTAATCAGACCACCAATATTTCATCCAAATCATTTATATATATCACAAACAGCAGAGATCCCAGCACTGATCCTTGTGGACGACCTGATCACAATCCTCAGTCAGAAAAACGCCCCTCCACATCTTCTGTCTTCTGTGGCCAAACCAATTTTGTATCCAACTTGCCAACTCACCATGGATTTCATGCGGTATGATCTTGTGGACCAGCCAACCTTGTCAAATGTTTTAGTAATGTCCATGTAGACAGTATCTGGTGCCTTACCCTCTTCAATTATCATCTTCATTTCCTCAAAAAGCTCAGTCAAGTTTGTGAAACAAGACTTCCTCTGTAGCTTTAGGGTGCAGGACCTGGAGTGTAGGGAGGTTAGGAACATGGCATCAATTTCAAAGGAAACAGGAAAGTGGCTTGAAGTGTGTATACTTCAATGCAAGAAGTATACGAAATAAGGTAGGTGAACTTGCAGCATGGGTTGGTACCTGGGACTTCGATGTTGTGGCTATTACGGAGACATGGGTAGAACAGGGACAGGATTGGCTGTTGCAGGTTCCAGGGTTTAAATGTTTTAGTAGGGTCAGAAGGTGGGGGTAAAAGAGGGGTAGTGTGGCATTGCTTGTCAAAGATAGTATTACAGCTGTGGAAAGGACGATGATGAAGACTCGCCAACTGAGGTAGTTTGGGCTGAGGTTAGGAATAGGAAAGGTGAGGCCACCCTGTTAGGAGTTTTCTACAGGCCTCCTAATAGTCCTAGAAACGTAGAAGAAAAGATTGCGAGGATGATTCAAGAGAAGAGTGAAAGTAATAGGGTGGTTGTTATGGGAGACTTTAACTTTCCTGATATT
>NC_057752.1:15017584-15034553 GCF_004010195.1 Chiloscyllium plagiosum
CGTATGGAGTCAGCTATTATGAGGGGGCATAGCTTTAAATTAAGGGGGGGGGGTAGGTATAGGACAGATGGTACGGGTATGTTCTTTACTCAGCGAGTCGTGAGTTCATGGACTGCCCTGCCAGTAGCAGTGGTGGACTCTCCCTCATTATGGGCATTTAAGCGGGCATTGGATAGGCATATGGAGGATAGTGGGCTCGTGTAGGTTAGGTGGGCTTGGATCGGCGCAACATCGAGGGCCGAAGGGCCTGTACTGCGCTGTATTCTTCTATGTTCTATGTTCTATAAAGCCACGCTGACTATCCCTAGTAAGTCCATTCTTCTGTAAGTTAATCCTGTCCTGTAATTTCCCTACCATTGACGTAAGGCTCACTAGCCTTCTGTGACCTCGCCTGTGACTAAAGATCTCTATCAAGCTCTCAATAATCTGTTCCCTTGTCTTCAGTATCTAGGGTTATATCCCATCAGGCCATGGGGGCTTATCTTCTTAATGGTTTTCAAGACATCCAACACCACCAGCACCTTAATCTTGACATGCCTAACAATATCAACAAACCCCTCTCTAAACTTAGCATCATACGTACCTTTTTCCTTGGTGAATACCAATGCGAAGTACTTATTAAGAACTTCATCCACATCCTCTGGCTCCACACACAAAAACCCTCCTTTGTTTTTGAGTGGACTTACCCTTTCCTTTGTTATCTTCTTCCTCTTAATATACGTTTAAAATGTCTTTGGATTCTCATTATAGTAAATGTTCTCTACAAACTCTCCAGAGCAATTACATCCTTCCTGTAATGTGGTGACCAGAACTGCACACAACACTCCAGTTGTGGCCTCTCCAGTGTCTTGTATAGTTTCGTCATTACATCCCTACTTTTGTATACTGTACTTATATCAATGAAGGAGAACATTCCATGTGCCTTCTTTACAACCTTTTCTATCTGTACTGCAACTTTCACGAACCTGTGCACTTGCATGCCAAGAAATCTAATTTCATCTGCCCTTCTCATTATATTCCCATTTATTGTGTATTCCCTTTTACTATTTGACCCTCCTAAGTGCATTCATCAGAGTTGGATTAGTCACTTTCTTGCCCACACCTTTTGGAGCTTATAGCTATCTTCTACATGATCCACTACATGGCCAATTTTTGTGTCACCTGAACGTTTCTCAATTGTGCTCCCATGTTCAAGTCTAAATCATTAATGTATTAAATAGCAGGGGTCCCAACACCAAGCCCTGCGAAACACCACTTGAAACAGCTTTCCATTTACAAGGGCAGCCATTGATCATTACCTTTTGTTTCCTCTTACTAATCCAACTTTGGATCCAATTCAACACATTACTTTCTATCCAATGGGCTTTTGCTTTTTTAACTAGTCTGCCATGTGGGGCCTTGTCAAATGCCTTACTAAAGTCCATTTCGATAGCATCCACTATATAACCCTCATCAATCCTCTTTGTCACTTCCTCAAAGAATTCAATTAGATTTATAATGCATGACCTTCCCTTAACAAGTCCATGCCTTTCTAAGCAACAGTTTATCTGATCTCTCAGAATTGATTCTGACAATTTGACTACCACTGACTACCAATTTGACTAACTGGCCTATAATTGTTTGACATTTCCTTTGTGCCCTTTTCAAACAACCGAACCACATTTTCATTCCTCCAGTCCTCTGACAACTCACCTGTGTCTGATGAAGATTGGAAGATAATTCTGAAAGCATCTGCTATTTCCTCCCTGATTGTCTTCAGCACCCGAGCAAACAATCCATCTGGTGCTGGCAACTTATCCACTTGCAAGGATTCCAACTCCTCTAATACTTCCTTCCTTGTTATGATTATTTTGTTCAAGATTTCACACAGCTCTTCTTGGATTGCTATATCTACATCATCCCTTTCCATTGTGGATAAGGAAACAAATAAAAAATAATTTAAAATACTTGCCATATCCTCTACATGTTCATACATTTTCTATTTTCCTCAGAATTTCTTGATAAAATTATGTTCTGCTTCCTCTGTATTCCCTTTGTTTGATGTGTTTCCTAAACTTATGATATCTCTTGTCATCCAAGCTTCCTGAATCTTTATCTTTCATCTGCACAGGAACATGGTGGTCCTGAACTCTGTTCAATTGGCTTTTAAATGACTCCCAATATATCAGATATGGATTTCCTCTCAAACAGCTACCCCATCCAATTTCTCCAGTTCTTGCCCAACACTGTTGGAATTTGCTGTTCCCCAATTTAGTCCTTTCACCCAAGAACCAGTCTTCTCCTCTTCCATAACTGTCTTAAAACTTTGATCAACACTGAAACAACTCCTGATGAATTTAAAGGACCCCATACCAACAACCAGCAGAATGAACATCACATACAAAATACCCTACAAGGACTGCAACAAACGTTATATTGGATAGACGGGCAGGAAACTAGCCACCAGGATACATGAGCACCAACTAGCCACCAAAAGGCATGACCAACTATCACTGGTATCCATACACACACATGAGGAAGGATACCAGTTTGACTGGGACAACACATTCATTTCGGGACAGGCTAAACAAAGACACACATGGGAATTCTTAGAGGTCTGGCATTCAAACCAGAACTCCATTAACAAACATATACATTTGGACCCTATTTACCAACCTCTCGGAGACAGCACCAGAAATGATATCACCCACCACAGCAAACCGAGACAGATAAAGATCAAGTGGGGCAGAACACCAATGCTTCACCGGAGGCTCACTGATGATGTGACCTGGCATGGTGATGAAATGTCTGAGAACAAATCTACTAGCTTAGCGAGCAAAGTTACAACCAAATTTGATCATTATTGTGTGCGCTTCAGGAGTCTGCACTACAGGAGGGATGTGATTGCATTGAAGAGGATACAGAGGACATTGACCAGGATGTTGCTGTCGAGAGTTTTAGTTATGAAGAGAAACTGGATAGACTGGGGTTGTTTTCCTTCGAGCACAGGAGATTGAGGTGGGGTATGATTGAGATGTGTAATATAATGAGGGGCGTAGAATACAATAGAGATTTATTGTCATGCATACTTTTACAAGAAAAATAGAGTGAAAAATTTTATAAGTTGCCATACCACGGTGCCTATATTAATGATGGAAGTAATAATGACATAATTTTAAAAAATGAAATTTGTAGTGATTGGAATGATGTTCGCCAGGTGGACCAATGGCTGACCAATGTAAACAGGACTGTCAGGGGTTCTGTTCACTAGGAGCCAGCTCTGAGCTAGCTGGGTCAGTCTCATGTAATATGCATGTGTAAATAAATGGTGACTTGATGACGGGATACCTGCATTCGTGGAATTACTTCAAAATTAAGACAGTTCATCACAGTTCAGTTAACGGCTCCTGGGTTCAGGGAAAGCTGATTAAGGAATGATGAAATATCCTGAAGATGCAGCCAGGATGAGACTGCCAGTCTGGGATGAGCACGCCACGTTAGGAGGACACCACCATGTCAGACTTCTGGAATAATGGGCTGGAAACTTCTGCCAAAGAAGACTGCCATGCCAGGCCAAGACTACCACTCCTGACAAGACTGGCATACGGGCTGCTGGAAGCCAACTCGTCCCTAGTCTGGGCGAAGCCTCCTGTTCCCCATTTGATGCTCCTCCAAACACTGCCGCCGATCCACTGTCCGTCCCTTTCACTGATCTTTCCGCTCCTTCAGGTGCCTGGGCCTAGCTGCAGGCCTGGAACTTCAGCCATGCACATCTTTTTAAATTTGTCCTCTCATTTTGGCTCCTTTTCTAAGTGGGTTATGGCTTCATCCTAACTATTCTATCCAGCCCACTCATGATTTTGAAAGCCTCAATCAGATCTCTCAGCGTTATTCTCTCCAATGTCCCAACTTCTTCAATCTATCCTCAGGACTGAAGTTCATCAAATCGGGAACCATTCAAGCAAATTGCTTCTGCACGGTTTCCAGTGCATTCACATCTTTCCCATAATGTAGTGCCCACAACATTACAGTATATAGTGTACAGTACTGTACTGCGGGGTTTTGCAGTTTCAGACTGAGGTTGGGCTGAAAGATGAGTGGAGGCGGCAAGTTGCCGTACGGCATTGCTGGCTTGGGAATGGTGATGTAGCAAGTATCATTCAAGTCAAAAATTTCAACCACGGCTTTAACTGAGCCAAAGCACGCTCATGAAGCTATATGACAGTGCTGGGTCTGAAAAGTCCATGCCAAAATCCCAACCTTTGATGAAAGAAAATGACTGCAGAATTTCATGTTGATGGCATAAAGTATTTAAGTAAATGAATGTAAAATAAATTTAGCTGTTTTATATATTAAGCTTTTTCAAATTGGTACCTATTATAAAGGCTGTGTCATTTTTTTGTTTTCTACGTTTTCGATTGTGGACTAACATGGAACTAGGAATGGTTTAAAATGCAAGGACTGTGGAAACTATTGCTGCCTTTTTCAAAACACATTGCTAAAATTCACTATGTGGTGTTTACACTGTTGCTTTGTTGAAGCAGTGGGAGAAAATGTTTGTAAATGAGGAGGCTCCAGGATGCATGTGCAAAATGAAAATTGCTTGGTGATAAGTGGCTGATTGGTTTATGCAATTATGATTAGTCATGGATAACAAGTCTCTGGTTCCTGGCCAGCTTAACAGGTTGTGGTTGAGAGCAATACAGGAAAAAAAACCTTCAGACTGCTGGAAGGACAGGTAGCATGTGTGTTTTGCTCTTTCCCTGCAGTCAAAATGCCTGAAGCCTGAAGAAAGTTATTTTCTTCCATCCGTTGCTATAAGCTGTTGCCTTTACCCAATGATGAAGAGATTTTCTAGCTAGTGTACCAATCACTTTGTACCTCCTACAAAGAAGTGAAAGAACTAGAGAATGGAGATTGAAGAACAGAGAGTGCAGAGAAGCAAAGGATCATCTCAACAAACCCTTTAAACTGGTGCCATTGAACTAATATTCCTGTTTTCTTTCCATTCATAAAACCATTTTTTTCTTAGTTTGTGAGAAGATTTGTAGCTTGGGTGCTCGTTGCTGTGGTTCTGTTCGCCGAGCTGGAAGTTTTTGTTGCAAATGTTTCGTCCCCTGTCTAGGTGACATCCTCAGTGCTTGGGAGCCTCCTGTGAAGCGCTTCTGTGGTGTTTCCTCCGGTATTTATAGTGGCCTGTCCCTGCCGCTTCCGGTTGTCAGTTTCAGCTGTCCGCTGTAGTGGCCGGTATATTGGGTCCAGGTCGATGTGTTTGTTGATGGAGTTTGTGGATGAGTGCCATGCTTCTAGGAATTCCCTGGCTGTTCTTTGTTTGGCTTGCCCTATAATGGTAGTGTTGTCCCAGTCAAATTCATGTTGCTTGTCGTCTGCGTGTGGACAGGCCACTATAAATGCCGGAAGAAACGCCACAGAAGCGCTTCACAGGAGGCTCCCAAGCACTGAGGATGTCACCTAGACAGGGGACGAAACGTTTGCAACAAAAACTTCCAGCTCGGCGAACAGAACCACAGCAACCATTTTTTTCTGTTTATCAGTATCAGACTTATGTGTGTGTTTTGGGTTTTAAAAGCGGGTTAGAGTTTTGCTAATTCAGCCATACATTGACATTTTATAGTTATTTACTTGTGGTTACGACTTTCTTATTTGTATTAACTAGAAATTCTTGTGAAATACAGGAACCTGGTCAGGGTTTTTTGTTAAATTGATTACAATAGCTCTGTAAATTTAGGACTTTGTGTGCTTTGATTAAATCATTACACTTAACTTAATACGGCTCACAATTCAGTGCACTTTTTCCCAAGTGGGTCGTAATATTATGTTGAAAACAATGGCACATCTGCAGTTTGTCATTAATTTCTGTTAGATAGAACTAGCCTGATTGACGTTACTTTCAGGTGCTGCGAGAGTAATAGCTTGACAATAGAATTAGATTCTCGGGTCACAGGTGGTAAACTGGCCGAATATGAGAAGGACTGGGTTGGGTCCATTTCAACATTGGGCAGAACAGGAAATGTTGATATGTCCGTGAGAACAAAGTGTGAATCCTGGGCTTAGTTCAGTGCATATCATCAGATTTTGCAAACTGTACAGAAAGCTCATCCAAGAAGGAATTTGCTTCAAGGTGACAGAGTAACAACCACTGGGGGAGCAATACTTCTAACTGCCCTATTCTTTGTAAATTTTCTATAGAATCTATAGCCAATATTTATGATGTCTTTGAGTGTGCAGTTTTACAAACAAAACAGCAAATACTTAGAGTTCAAATAAATCCCTTGCTATTGTGGTTTTGTGTGAATGAGTGTCACAGGAAGGAAAGGTCTGTACTGGGCGACTGATCACTCAATTACTTTAACATTAGCTGAGATACCGGGGTTTGAGAGGAAAAGGAAAGGCAAGGAACAGTTTTTCCGTGTCTTAATACTTGAACAAAAAGTCTATGGGAAAAGAATATTCAAGAATACAAGCTGTCATTTATCTTGGAGTTCAATTTTTGTTTATATAGTTGTGATTTTAAATAATGTAATATTAATTTGGAAACTCTTGAACATAATTTAAAAGTCATTTGCTGGAGCTAATGAAATCACGGGTGAAATGTGTTCCTACATTTGTACACCCTGTCCAAAATCTTGTACACTTGGAATCTAATGGTTGCAGCAGGGTAAGCATATTTGTTCAGACTTTGCTTCACTGATTGTTGTTCGGTCACTATACCTCAACACCAACCTCCTGAATATTCACAAGAATGTAAGGATAGGAGCATGAGAAGACAGTATGGCCTGAAGGGCTTGCTTCGCCATTATAAGTGATCATGGATCATCTTGGGTCTCCATTCCACTTTCTTGCCACTTCTAATATGTCTCAATTTCTCTAAATGTTATCTCCCTCAGCTTTACTTATATTCAATGAGAGGGCATCCATGTTTATAGAATTCCAAAGATTTGCACCATTTTGAGGGAAGAAATTTCTTCTCATCTGTCTTAATGACTAGCCCCATCCTGAGACGCCCCTGCCCCCTGACAACCCTACAACAAATGTTGTAGGTTCCTCAACCAAGGGAAACAACCTGACAAGCCCCTTCAGAATCTTGTATGTTTTAAGGTGGTCACCTCTCATTCTTCTAAATTCCAAAGAGTATTGACCACTTCTTCATCCAAGTCATTTATAAAAGCAACAAAGAGTAGACGCCCAAGAACGGATCCCTGTGGGACACCACTGGTCACTGACCTCCAGGCGTAAAACTTTCCATCCATTACCACTCGCTATCTTCCTTCTGCCAGCCAATTCTGTATCCAGACAGCCAAATTTCCCTGTATCTCACACCTCCTAACTTCTGAATGAGCCTACCATGGGGAACCTTATCAAATGCCTTACTGAAATCCATATACACCACATCCACTGCTCGACCCTCATCAACTTGGCTCGTCACATCCTCTAAGAACTCAACAAGGCTTGTGAGGCATGACCTGCCCCTCTCAGAGCCATGTTGACTATCCTTAATCAAACTATGTTTTTCTAAATAGTGATAAATCCTATCTCTCAGAATCCATTCCAGCACCTTAGGTACCACATGACATGAGACTAATTGGTCTGTAATTCCCAGGGATATCCCTATTCCCTTTCTTGAACAGCGAAACAACATTTGCCTCCCTCCAATCAGCTGGTACTACTTCCCTGGAGAGTGAGGATGCAAAGATCATCGCTAGAGGTGTAACAATCTCATTCCTATAGAAAACACCCAATAAAATGTCCTTTCTTGTTACTGACTTCCACCCATACTAACTCAGTAGACAAACCCTCCTCAACAACCTCCTTTTCTGCAGCTGTGATGCACACTCTAATTAACAATGCTACTCCCCCTCCTCTTTTACCCCCCTCCCCCCTGTTCTTTTTAAAAGATCTCAACCCTGAAACATCCAGCAACCATTCCTGCCCCTGTGAAATCCATGTCTCTGTTTTGGCCACAACATCGTAGTTCCAAGTACTGATCCATACTGAACTAAGTTCATCACTCTTATTCCTGACACTCCTTGCATTGAAGCAGACACATTTTAACCCATCCCTTTTTCCTTCCAACTGTGTATCCTTCCCAACAGACTCTCTGTATTTTATCTCTTGCCTATTCAACAACTACCCTCTCCTCTGATCTGTAGCTCTGGCTCCCATCCCCCTGCCAAACTAGTTTAAACCCTCCCGAAGTGCTCTAGCAAATCTCCCACCCAAGACATTGCTGCCCTTCCAATTTTGTGGATACTAGAGTCGCATGTTGTTATGAAAAATGTTCAATTTGTTTCTGCACAGCTTGATGTGATTACTTTTAAACTTTCCATGCTTCCATAATAAATAGACCGGCTTTTATTGATGATTCCTTCTTTCATTGGCTTTAAAGTTGAGATTTGTGCTTTAAGTCTGTCAACTTCCAGAAGTTTGTACGTTCATTTCTCTGGCCACGCAAAAGCACTCAACCAAAATCAGCAACAGTTTCCTTCCTAGCTGATCATTCAATCAAACATTCTGACATTACCTCAGTGGACCTGGATCTGTACAGTCCAGAGGATATGTCTGAATGAGAAAGCATGTCGGCTTTCACTATAATGTGTTTTTCTTCCTCCTGGGGGACATATTCAATTAGCCCATGCCATAATCCAGCCTCAGAAAGTGGGTTATAAGACCATAAGACGTAGGAGCAGAAATTAGGCCATTCAGCCCATCGAGTTTGCTCCACCATTCAATCATGGCTGATAAGTTTCTCAACCGTATTCTCCCATTTTCTCACCATAAGACTTGATCCCCTTGATACTCAAGAACCTATCTATTTCAGTCTTAAATATAGTCAATGACCTGGCCTCCACAGCCTTCTGTGGGAATGAATTCTATAGATTCACCACTCTCTGGCTGAAGACATTTCTCCTCATCTCCGTTCTAAAAGGTCTTCCCTTTACTTTAAGGTCGTTCCCCCGGGTTCTAGTCTCTCCAAACAATAGAAATATCTTGCCAACATCTACTCTGTCCAGGCCATTCAGTATTCTGTAAGTTTCAATTAGATCCCCCCCTCATCCTTCTAATCTCCATCGAGTATACACCCAGAGTCCTCAAACGTTCCTTATATGTTAAGCTTTTCATTCCTGGGTCCATTCTTGTGAACTTCCTCTGCTCCAGGGCTAGTACATCCTTCCTGAGATAGGGGGCACAAAACTGCGCACAATACTCCAAATGTGGTCTGACCAGAGCCTTATAGAGCCTCAGAAGTGCATCCCCACTTTTATATTCAAGTCCACTCAAAATAAATGCCATCATTGCATTTGCCTTCCTAACTACTGACTCAACCTGCAAGTTTACCTTGAGAGAATCCTGGAGTAGAAATCCCAAGACTCTTTGCATTTCAGATTTGTTCCTTCCTCATAAAAGTTGCATGATGAGTTTCTTTTGTTCCATGTCAATTTTCTCACTCTTCAAATCATGCAATGGGAACTTTGGTTATAGTTCCATAGGTCTCAGCAATACCTCACTTGACTAGAAATTGAATGCCTGGGTTGGACTATTTTAAAACCCATTATGAAGGGCAATGCAGCCAAGTCTGATGGTGTCCTCATCCAGCCTCACTCTGCATTTTTCAGTTGGAATTCCGTGGGATGATGGAATTTGAACTGGATTTTAAAAAGCCTGGAATTAAGAATCTAATGATGACTATGAATCCATCGTTGATTATTGGAAAAACCCATCTGGTTCACTTATATTCTTCAGAGAGGGAAGTCTGCCATCCTTACCTGGTCTGGCCTACATGTGGTTCCAGACAATAGCAATTAGTTCACTCTCAATTGCCCTCTGAAATGGCCTAGCAAGCTACTCAGTTGTACCAGTCTCAAAGAAATTAAACCTGAAAAACCTGACAGTGGAAAAAGCAATGGCAGAAACAGCCTTAAGGACCCTGCAAAGTCCTACTTACTAACATCTGTGGGTTAGTGCCAAAATTGAGAAAGCTATCTCAACTAGTCAAGCAACAACCTGACATAGTCATATTCACTTAATCTTACCTGACAGATAATATCCCAGACACCACCATCACCATTCCTGGATATGTCCTGTCTCACCGACAGGACAGACTCAGCAGAGCTGGCAGCACACTGGTATGCAATCTGGAAGGGGTTGCCCTGAGAGCCCTCAATATTGACCCCGGATCCCATGAAATCTCATGGTTTTGGTTAAACATGAACAAGGAAACCTCCTTGTTACCACGTGCTTCCCTCCTTCCGCTGATGAATCTGTACTCTTCCATCGTCCTGGTAAATCTCCTCTGTGCCTTCTCTAAACCTTCCACACCTTCCCTATAATGAGGCAGCCAGAACCAAACACAATATTCTAAATGTGGTCTGCTTTATAGAGCTGTAGCATAACCTTGCAGCTCGTAAACTCAATTCCCATGCTAATGAAAGCCAATGCACTGTATGCCTTCTTAACAACCCTATCAACCTGGGTGGCAACTTTGAGGGATCTATGGACATTGACCCCATGATCCCTCTGTTCCTCCACACTGCCAAGAATCCTGCCTTTAACCCTGTATTCTGCATTCAAATTTGACCTAGCAAAATGAATCACTTCACACTTTTCCAGTTTGAACTCCATCTGCCACTTCTCAGCCCAGCTCCCGCATCCTGCCAATGTCCTGTTGCAATCTACAACAGCCCTCCACACGATCTACAACTCCACCAACCTTTGTGTCATCGGCAGACTTACTAACCCACCCTCCCACTTCCTCATCCAAGGCATTTATAAAAATCACAAAGAGCAGATGCTGCCTGACCAGCACCACACTATTCAACTCTGATCTCCAGCATCTGCAGTCCTCACTTTCTCCTAGTGAATGTAACATATTTGGATCTTTAGAAGGCACTTGACAAGGTACCACACATTTGGCTACTTAATAAAATGTTGGAGGTATTTGAGTTGGAGGTATTATATGAGCATAGATGGAGGATTGACTAACTAACAAAACACAGTTGTGATTAAGCGGGGTTACCATGAAGACTCTGCTTCTCAAATTCTCCTGTCAGCTGGTGGCGTGGTGACCTTCCGGTTAAATCAACATCAGTTATCTGTCTCTCTAATAAGAGAGCCATTCTATGGCTCAGTCGGACTATGGCGACTTTACCTTTTGTTTTATCCATTACCTTCAGCATCTTAAGTATACTTCAGTTAGATCTCCTCTCATTTGTGTATTTTGGCCTAAACACTAGTGTGTTTTGGCCTAAACGCTTCAATCTCTCTTCATAAGACAAAGTTAAAAATCACACAACACCAGGTTATAGTCCAACAGGTTTAATTGGAAGCACACTAGCTTGGAGCGACGCTCCTTCATCAGGTGATAGTGGAGGGCTCAATCCTAACATAGGATTTATAGCAAAAATTTACAGTGTGATGTAACTGCAATTATACATTGAAAAATCGATTGTCTGTTAAGCCTTTCATCTGTTAAAATACAGTGATAGTTTCACTTCTTTCATGTGTAAATCACAAAACCCTTTATTTTAAAGGGTTAGCTGTTAACAATGGTGATGGCTGGACAATATGTTGAAGGTGTTGGCCCCCTGTGTTCTCTGTCTATGCCATGATGTTTAGATTGATTCTAATTGAAAAAGTAAGACAACGCAGTTTTACATAAATTCATGCAGTTTTTGAGCTCAGAGTTCTACATGAATGCATGCAGTTTTTGAGCAAAGTACAATGTAACCCTGCAAGTACCCTTTAGTCTGACTTTATCTATTAACTTGCTATTCTGTCTGCTAGTGCCAACTGTATCCTTAAGTATTGTACAAACCTGATATTTTCCTATACAGTTCCCATACCGCTGCCAACTTAGTCTAAAGCTCTCCCAACAGCACTAATATTACACACTGCAAGGAGTTCGGTCCCAGCTCTGTTCAGGTGCTATCTTAGCCTGAGCTTGTGCCAGGAATCTAAAGCTCTTCCTCCTGCACCATATTTCCGGTCACGCATTCATCTGCTATATCCTCCTATTTCTGTACTCTCACGTGGGACTGGGAGTAATCCAGAGATTACATTTGAAGTCCTGTTTGCTAACTTTCTACCCAGCTTCCTAAATTCTAATTGCAGGACCACATCCCCCTTCCTACCTAAGTCATTGGTAGCAATGTGGACCACAACCTCTGACTGTTCACCCTCCCCAAGTAGAATGGCCTGTGGCCTCTCTGTGACATCCAGGGATAGGTGGAGATGGAGTCCAGAGAGAGAGAAAAAAATAACATCAGCAGACAAAGCCAAGGAAGAAGAGAAGTTCGACAGGCGACAATGGAGACTGAGTAGTTGAAAATGAATTGACTGTGCTGAAAGCAACCCAAGTCATGACAGAACCTGGGATATGGGGGTAGGTAATAGATAAGGAATGGGGAATTCATGCTTTGAAATAGTTAAATTTCAATGTGATCCTTTGGAGAGAATGATCTGTGCGGAATGCCAACAAGGGAGGGGAAGAGAATGTGTGTGTGGTCATGGCATCCTGATGGAAATGGTAGCTTACGATCCTTTGAATGCAAATGATGGTGGAAAGTGAAGACCGGGGTCCTATCAGTGATGTGAGAGGGAAGAGAAGGGGGTCAGAACAAAAGTGCACAAAATGGGCTGGACACAGCTAAGGGCCCTGTCAACCACTGGGGAGAGGAATCCTCTGTTGAGGAAAAAGGTGACACTTCTAAGGTCTCCCTGCGTAAGGTGCCACCGCCAGAACAGAGGCAGAGAACCTGGGAGAATGGAAGGGACCGTTTGCAGGAAGCTGAGGGTGAGGCTTCTTTTTTTATTAGATTAGAATCCCTACAGTATGAAAACAGGCCCAACAAGTCCACATTGACACTGTGAAGAGTAACCCAGACCCAGACCCATTCCCCTACCCTATATATACCCCTGACTAATGCGCGTAACACGATGGCAATTGAGCATGACCAATTTACCTGACCTGCACATCTTTGGACTGTGGGAGGAAACCGGAGCACCCGGAGGAAACCCACACAGACACTGGAAGAATGTGCAAACTCCACACAGACAGTAGCCTGAGGTGGGAATCGAACCCGAATCCTTGGTGCTGTGTGTTAATCACTGAGCCTTCTATTCATCTTGCTATCTGTGTCCTCCGTTAGTTTATTCTTTCTGATGCTTTTCTGCTTTGTTTATATTTAGATTGATTTCATTTCCTGTATACTCCCCCTTTACTAGTTTAAAGTCTTTGTCACCTCTTATTTACTCTTTCTTCTGGGATATGGCTCATGTCCTGGGTCAGGTAGAGCCCATCCCATTCGTACAGCTCTTTCCTGTCCTAAATTGGTTGCAATATCCCATAAAAAGAAATTCCTCTTTCCTGATCTGTGCTGTCTAATACCAGTATTTACATGAGGCTATTACCTTGAAAGTGCTGCTTTTTAATTCAGATCCCAACTCTTAGCACTCCTTGAAAAGTACCTGTTTGTTCTAATGACACTATACTTGTTGGGGTTTTGAAGAATGACAGGTGAGTTTATTGAAAATACCAAATTCTGAGGGATCTTAATGGGGTAGATGCTGAGAGCATGTTCTCCCTTGTGGGGGTATCTAGAACTAGGTGGCATAGTAAGGAGTGCTCCATTTAAGATGGGGCTGCGATGATGTGTCCTGACTCATCATCTGCCTGAAATCTGTCGTTTTTAAAATGTGTTTGCTAAGTTTCAGCCTTAAGACATTTACTTTGTATCTCCTCAGTTTAAGCAAGAACCCTAGATTAGAGAGAAAAACATAAAATGCTGTAATGCTTGCCAACCAATCACTTACCTGTTGCAGGATATAATTCCTTGATTTTTGTTTGGTTCTCTCTCCCACCGCTCCCTTTCTTGGTGGCACTGCCACATTTCTTCCCAGGAATTAAACTTATTCATGTAATACCTTGCATGCCTTCAGCAAGTCACAAAGTACTTTACAGCTGGACTTATTTTTGAAATGTAGTTATTGTTGCAATATAAGAATCATGTAAGCTCCGAAAATCAGCAATGTAATAAAGGCCAAATTATCTGTTTTTGTTCCTTTACTGAAGGAACGGATATTCCGGGTCAGGGAGCCAAGTCATGAGCTATTGACAATTCTCTTGTCTCCAGGCTCCTAATTGCCCCAGCACTGAATGCCTCATCCTTTTAAGTGCCCCTGCTGCTGCTTTTTCAGACAAGTACACACAACTTGTTCATTCACATTATGAAGCTCGCTCCATTTCTTTGAACCTGGGCTTATGCAATATCTAAGCATGCAAAAGACCTTGGTCTTGTTAACAGAAAAATTGCACTTGGCATTGAGTACAGTTTTAGTCGCCACATTTCCAAAAGGATATGGGTGCTTTGGCAAGGGTGCAGAGGAGGTTCATGAGGATGTTGCCTGATGTGGAGGGTGCTAGCTATGAAGAGAGGTTGAGTAGATTCAGATTATTTTCATTAGAAAGACAGAGGTTCAGGGGGACCCGATTGAGATCTACAAAATCATGAGAGGGTGGATAGCCAGAAACTTTTTCCCCAGAGAGGGGGCTTCAATTACTCGGGGTCATGAGTTCAAGGTAAGAGGGGTGAAATTTAAGTGAGATATACGTGAAAAGTTCTTCACGCAGAGGGTGGTAGGTGCCTGGAACACATTGCCAGCAGAGGTGGAGGAGGTGGGCACGATAGCGTATTTTAAGATGTATCTAGACAGATACATGAATGGGCAGGGAGCAAAGGGATACCGATCCTTAGAAAATAGGAGATAGGTTTAGATAGAGGATGTGGATCAGCACAGGCTTGGCGGGCTGAAGGGCTTGTTCCTGTGCTGTAATTTCCTTTGTTCTTTGTAAGACTTGTCAATGTTGTTCCTTTTTGAATAGTGCCATGAGTTTATTTCAAAGCTCGGTGGCTCAGTGGTTAGTACTGTTGCTTCTCAGTGCCAGGGTTCAATTCCACCCTCAGGCGATTGTGTGTGTGGAGTTTGCACATTCTTTCTATGTCTGGGTACTCCAGTTTTCTCCCACTGTCTAAACATGTGCAGGTTAGGTGGATTGGCCATGGGAATTAGACGATTGCAGGGGTAGCGTAGAGATGTTGGTCTGGGTGTGGTAATCTTCAGAGAGTCGGGATGGACTCGATGGGCCAAATGGCCTGCTTCTACACTATAGGGATTCTATGATTCCATGAAATCCACCCTAGTCAGTAGGCCCTATATTTAGCATCTGATCTGGAGTGCAGCACTGAAGCATCAGCCTAGATTTTGTACACCAATCTCTTGGATCCACAGGGACAAGAATGTTACCAACTGTGAAATGCTGTAGCACGCCTCTTAGCTCAAGAACTTATAAAGATGGTAACAAATGCTAGCTTTCCCACAATATCCCATGAAAGAATAAAAATAGTTCGGAAACTGTACAGAAAATTTGACTTTGAAAGCAGCAACATTTAATCCAAAAATAAAAGTCCTGCAATGTCTTCTGTTCCTGATTCCACGCCATTCCCTCTGGTTTCCCCATGGATCTATTCTTGTCCCTGGCCTATTTCTCATGCACATGCTGTCCCTCAGTGGTATTGCCCAAAAGCGAAGTGTTAGTTTTCATACGGACGTTGACCACAGCCTGCTCTACCTCACCATCATCTCTATCTCAACCCCTCTACTAGAGTCATACAGCGTGGAAACAGACCCTTCAATCCAACTGGTCCATGCTGACCAGGTTTTCCAAACTAAATTAGTCCCATTTGCCTGCGATTGGCCCATATCCATGGATAGTTTTCCTATTCATATACCTGTCCAAATATCTTGTAAATGTTGTAACTGTGCCTGCAGCTACCACTTCCTCTGGCAGTTCATTCCAAATATATACCACCTGCTGTGTGAAAAAGTTGCCACACAGGTCCCTTTTAAATCTATGCCCTCTCACCTTAAATCTATACCCTCTAGTTTTGGACTCCCCTACCCTCTGGAAAAGACCTTGGTTATTCGTCTTGCCTATTTCTGACATGATTTTCTAGACCTCAATAAAAGTCTCAGCTTCTCTTTATAATGTAAACCATCCAGTCTCGGTAACATCCTTGTAAACTTTTTCTGCACCTTTTCCAGTTTAATAGCATCCTTCCTATAGCAGGGTGACCAGAACTGTTGCTGAAAAAGTGCAGCAGGTCAGGCAGCATCCAAGGAACAGGAGAATCGACGTTTTGGGCATAAGCCCTTCTTCAGGAATGAGGAGGGTGTGCCAAGCAGGCCAAGATAAAAGGTAGGGAGGAGGGACTTGGGGGAGGGGCATTGGGAATACGATAGGTGGAAGGAGGTTAAGGTGAGGGTGATAGGCCGGAGTGGGGTTGGGGGTGGAGAGGTCAGGAAGAAGATTGCTGGTCAAGAAGGCGGTGCTGAGTCCGAGGGTTGGGACTGAGATAAGGTGGGGGGAAGGGAAATGAAGCTGGAGAAATCTGCATTCATCCCTTGTGGTTGGAGGGTTCCTAGGTGGAAGATGAGGCGCTCTTTCTCCAGGCGTCGTGTTGCCATGCAGGTCCTTGGCGATGGAGGAGGCCAAGGACCTGCATGTCCTTGGCGGAGGGGGAGTTAAAGTGTTCAGCCACGGGGCAGTTGGGTTGGTTGGTGCGGGTGTCCCAGAGGTGTTCTCTGAAACGTTCCGCAAGTAGGCGGCCCCTCTCCCCAATGTAGAGGAGGCCACATCAGGTGCAGCGGATGCAGTAAATGACGTGTGTGGAGGTGCAGGTGAATTTGTGACGGATATAGAAGGATCCCTTGGGGCCTTGGAGGGAGGTGAAGGGGGAGGTGTGGGCGCAAGGTTTGTATTTCTTGCAGTTGCAGGGGAAGGTGCTGGGAGTGGAGGTTGGGTTGGTAGGGGGTGTAAGACCATAAGACCATAAGACATAGGAGTGGAAGTAAGGCTATTCGGCCCATCAAGTCCACTCCGCCATTTAATCATGGCTGATGGGCATTTCAACTC
>NC_057752.1:15034568-15045845 GCF_004010195.1 Chiloscyllium plagiosum
GGCGGAAATGACGAATGTATCTGGAGGTTGGTGGGGTGGTAGGTGAGGACCAGTGGGGTTCTGTCCTGGTGGCGATTGGAGGGGTGGGGTTCAAGGGCAGAGGAGCGGGAAGTGGAGAAGATGCAATGGAGAGCATCGTTGACCACGTTGGAGGGGAAGTTGCGGTCTTTGAAGAAGGAGGCCATCTGGGTTGTTCGGTATTGGAATTGGTCCTCCTGGGAGCAGATGCAGCGGAGGCGGAGGAATTGGGAATATGGGATGGCGTTTTTACAGGGGGCAGGGTGGGAGGAGGTGTAATCTAGGTAGGTAGTAAATGTCTGTATTGAGTCGGTCGCCCGAGATAGAAATGAAGAGGTCTAGGAAGGGGAGGGAGGAGTCTGAGACGGTCCAGGTAAATTTGAGGTCAGGGTGGAAGGTGTTCGTAAAGTGGATGAACTGTTCAACCTCATGGGAGCACAAGGTAGCGCCAATACAATCATCAATGTAGTGGAGAAAAAGTTGGGGGGGTGGGGCCAGTGTAGCTGCGGAAGATGGACTGTTCCACATATCCGACGAAGAGGCAGGCATAGCTGGGGCCCATGCGGGTGCCCATGGCTCCTCCTTTCGTTTGGAGGAAGTGGGAGGATTGGAAAGAGAAGCTGTTCAGAGTGAGGACCAGTTCAGTCAGTCGAAGGAGGGTGTCAGTGGTAGCATGCTGGTTGGTTCGGGAGGAAAGGAAGAAGCAGAGGGCTTTGAGGCCTTCGTGATGGGGGATGTAGGTGTATAGGGACTGGAGTCCATGGTGAAGATAAGGCGTTGGTGGCCGGGGAAGCGAAAATCATGGAGGAGGTGGAGGGCGTGGGTGGTGTCCCGAACGTAGGTGGGGAGTTCTTGGACTAAGGGGGACAGGACAGTGTCGAGGTATGCAGAGATGAGTTCGGTGGTTGCAGGAGCAGGCTGAGACAATGGGTCGGCCGGGGCAGTCAGGTTTGTGGATTTTAGGCAGGAGGTTGTCTGCTGGTTTGATAGTGAGGTTGGGGTTGGAACAGAGGGAGTGGAGGGCTGCACGTTCCGAGGGTGAGAGGTTGGAGTGGGTGAGAGGAGTGGACAGGTTGAGGTGGTCAATGTCGCGGCGGCAGTTGGCTATGAAGAGATCGAGGGCAGGTAGGAGGCCAGCACGGGGTGTCCAGGTGGATGGGGAGTGTTGGAGGCGGGAGAAGGGGTCGTCGGAGGGTGGCCGAGAATCCTGGTTGAAGAAGTTCCAAGGAGCAGTATTCCAAAAGTGGCTTCACCAATGTCTTGCCGAAAGTGAGGACTGCATATGCTGGAACTTAGAGTCGAGAGTGTGATGCTGGAAAAGCACAGCAGGTCAGGCAGCATCCAAGGAGGAGGAAAATCGACATTTCAGGCAAAGGCCAATGTATTGTACAGCCCACGAGGTACCAACTCCTATACTCAATGCTGTGACCAACGAAGGCAAGTGTGCTAAATGCTGCCTTCACCACCCTTTCTACCTGCAACCTCACTTACAAGGAACAATGTATCTGCACCCCTCAGTCTCGCTGTTTGGCAATAATCCCCAGGGCCCTACTATTAACTGTGCAAATTTCATCAGACAATATAATGTCTCTGCTCAAAAAAGGAGAGAGCACTAAGCCAGCAGACTGGAGATCAGTCAACCTAACATCAGTAGCAGTGAATATGCATAAAATTAATGGGACAAAATTTATAATTCCCAAGAATGGCATAGATTTTGAAAAGATTAATTTTATCTGACAACTTTATTTATTATATGGAGATTGTATTGATAATGGAGATTGCAATGCGTGTTACAGATATTACAAAGATACAGCTATAAGGAGACCAAAATCGGAAACTTAACATTCAGCATATTTGACCTTTTGGAAAGACAGGAGGGTAGGAAGAGGTGATAGGGTAGCACTGTTAATAAGAGATTAAATGAGAACAGTTATGAGAGATGATCAAAGCTCAGATAATGTAGAATCCATTTGAATGGAGATTTTATTAAAAATCAGCAAGAGAAAGAAGGCATTGGTATTAGTATATAGACCCCAAATAGTAGCCACATTGTACGAATGTGTATATATCAACAAATAATAGGACCATGCCAAAAAAAACAATAATTCTGGGTGACTTTAATCTTCATGTTGATTGGGTTAATCAAGTTGTAAAGGTATGAAAACAAATTCATAGAGTGATTACAGATAATTTCCTAGAGCAATATGTCATGGAGGTAACTTGGTGGCAGGCTGTCCTGGATCTGGTAATGGTTAATGAGGCAGGTTTAAGGAGAATGTTAAGTTGAAAGGAAAAGCATATCAAGAAGCAAAAGTCCATTGATAGTTCAGAAAGTTGGAATAAGAATTCAGTAAAGGAGGACAAAAAGATAATAAAGACAAAGAAAATAAACTTTGAGGCCAAACTAGTGAGGGATTTAACTGACAATGAGAGCTGCTTTAAATGTGTAATAAGAAAGAGAAAGGTCAAAGTGTGCAAAGGCCCCTTCTGGGGAGATAGTTACAGGGAACAAAGAAATGACAGAGCAGTCAAACAGATATTTTGCGTCAGTCTTTACAGCGGAAGATACTTCAAACATCCTAGTAATACTAAAGCATGCAGGGGAGGAATTAAGTACCATCATCATCACTAGATAAATAGTATTAGACATACTAATGGGGCTAAAAGCAGATAAGTCCCTTAGCCCTGATGGCTTGCATCCTAAGATCTGAAAAGAAGTTACAACATAGTGGCTGCATTGGTTGCAATTTTCCAAACAAAAATCCTTAGATTCTGGAGAATTACCAGAACATTGGGAAACTGTCGAAGTGAAACATCGATTCAAAAATGGAGGAAAGGTACCCAGTCCTGAAGAAAAGGGTTATACCCAAAATGTCGACTTCTGCATCTCCTAATGCTGCATGGCTTGCTGTGTTCTTCCAGCCTCCTGCCTTCTACTTTGGATTCCAGCAGCTTTTTTTTATCTCTAACCATTTCATTGAAGGCAATTCAGAGAAAGCTAACTAGCATGATCCCTGGTATGAAGGGATTGTCTTAAAGGCAAAGGGGTAGGGACTCTACTCACTGAAAGAATGAAAGGTGATCTCATTGAAACTTGTAGGGTTTTTAAGAGACTTGACAGGATAAATGCTGAGAGGATATTCCCGCTCATATCTAGGGTCAGAGGACATAATCTCAAAAAAAGAGGGGGACCAATTTAAGACCGAGATGAGGAGGAATTTCTTCTCTCAAACGATTGAGAATCTTTGGAACTCTTTGCCATAGAGAGTATGGGGGTAGAGTATTGTATGTATTTAAGGCTGAGATAGATAGATTCTCGATCAGAAATGAAATCAAGGGTTACTGGGAAAGGGCAAGAAAATGAACGTGATGAGTGTTGGATCAGTCATGATCCTATTGAAAGGTGGAGCAGGTCCCAGAGGCCGAACAGCCTATTCTTGTTCCGATATTTTATGGTTTTGTTATTGTACTTAGGAATTATCTAAAGGTGTTTGACAGAGGACTTCAGAGATTAAAATTGAAGCACAATATACGAGAGGAAGTAAGGGAGAATGGATAAGAAGTTGATTAAAGGACAAAAGTACTAGTTAATGAACATTTGATTGGACTGAAAGGATGCAAATCGAGATGTCTGTTAGTAGTCGGTGTTGAAACTGTTGTTTTCTCATTATAGATATATGACCTGGACTTGGGTAGAGGGCCACGTGTTAAATTGACATACAGACTTAGTACAGGTTAACTAGGAAGAGGACAGTTAGTGACTTCAGGAGGTTGTAGGCTGGTTAGTTCATGAATTGGACTGATAAGTGTCAAATGTAATTCACTGGAGAAATGTAAGGGAATATATTAGATTGAAGAATAAAGAGCAGGGCTCTATGTTAAATGGTAGAATTTTAAGAAAAGCAGAGAGACTTCATATTTAGAGATCAAATACAAACTGCTGTTAAAAGGTGCCTGTGAACTAGATTTTATAAGTGACATTGTGGACTGCAGAAAAAGTTGGGGAGACAGTAGTGGAACTGTGCGCCCTCTGCTCTCATGTTTCCCCATTTCCCACACAGTGGCAGTTCAGAGATAAAGTTCCACACAACGTACATGGGAAGTGTGTGTGATTCTCTGATGGTTGGGGAAAGCTTCTTGTAGTGAAAGCAGCTGTCATTTAATGAGGCGAGTTGCTATGGGTAGCCTGTTAAAGAGTCTCCTGGTCAAATAGAGAGGCTATACATCTGGGCCACAATTTACCTGCCCAACTCTGTTGTCAATAACATGAGATGTGTTGAGGGCACAGAGGTGGCACAAGTTTTTTTTTAATTTTACTTGGTCAGCGTGCAACGTGTATTGGCAGACAATGTGGTTTACAGGGGAGTCAGGGGCTTTCCCATCCTTTCTTGTAATGTTTTTGCATTCACTCTTTATTGAATGTTCATGTTTATGTCTATGTTTATGCCCTTCCTGAAGAAGGGCTTATGCCCGAAACGTCGATTCTCCTGTTCCTTGGATGCTGCCTGACCTGCTGCACTTTTCCAGCAACACATTTTCAGCTCTGATCTCCAGCATTTGCAGCCCTCATTTTCTCCATGTTTATGTCTAGTATTGTATTCTCCATTCAGTGGAATGGGACTGAACTTGCAGGTTTAGCTGGCTCTCTGTTCTTTACATTATGAAGGACACTGTTCAAGATCACTGAGTGAATCTTTGAAATGTTGTATGTGAACTCAGAACCCTGTAAGGACTCTGCCGGTTAACACATTGGATGTTGCTGACATTGTTCATTCAGTCCTTTGTTTTCTTATCTTAACTGACTGCCTTCACCACCAGCCCACCACAGGATGTAAGGTCTATCCCATTTCATTACTCTGACCCAGAATAAGAGACAATCTAACCATTGTCACTTGACATTCATGGCATTGCCATTAATGAATCCCCCACTGTCAAATTCCTGGGGGTTACCATTGAAAGAGATTCTAACCATTGCCCCCTTGATGTTCAGTGGTGTTACCATCACTGAATCCCCCAACTATTGATATCCTAGGGGTCACCAATGACCAGAAACTGAATTAGCCATATAACTACAACGGCTAAAAGAGCTGATCAGAAGCCAGGTATCTTGCATGAGTAATTCAGCCCCTGACTGCCCGTAGCCTGTCCATAATCAACACACAAACCAGGAGTGTGATGGAATGCTCCCCATTTGCCTGGATGAGCACAGCTCCAAAAACTCTAAAGATGATCAACACATTCCAGAACAAAGCAGCCCCCACTTGTTTGGTACCACAACCACAAACGCCCACTGCCTCCTTTGCATATCCACCCAGTCAAGTCCCCACAAGATCTTATATGTTTCAATTAAGTCACCTCTGATCCTTCTAACTCCAGAGGGTACAAGCCTAGCCCATCTAGCCTTTCCTCATCAGGTAATGTGCTAATTCCAGGTATTAGTCTAGTAAACCTTCTCTGACTTCCTTAACAATGCATTAAAATCCTTCTGTAAGTTTGGTGACCAGTCTTGTGCACAGTACTCTAGATGTGGTCTCACCAGTGCCTTGTATAACCGAAGCATAACCCCTCTATTCTTACATTCAATTGTCCTTGCTGTACAACATAACATTCTATTAGCTTTCCTGGCTACTTGTTGTGATCTACTTCAGTCCAATGGTTGAGTTTGAGAGTGTTGAGGAGTAAACCTGTCTTTGAAGAATGAAAACAACTTTTCCATTGAAGGCTATCGAGGTCCTGTTTATGAAATTTGACTCATGAATTGCACTCCACGCCTACTAGACCTTGGATAATGACTTTTTGATGTGCAATTTGCAGTGCGTTAGAACACATTTGCTATTTGTGTATTTAGGTTATCTTTACAGAATATCCCTGTTCATCTTGAAAGCGTATTTACAATTGGTTTATGCCAAAGGACAGTTAACAGACACAACACGATCCAGTAAGGAGACACCGTGGAACCAGCACAGATCAACACAGTACTGTCTGGAATATTCCAAATTCTTTAATGATGAGACTGTTACTTCAGAATGATAGCAAGCATTTTATTACAATGTGCAAAATGTTCATCTCCAAAAGGAAAAACTCCTCTACGTGAGTCCAGTTCAGATCAGATCTGAACATTCAGTAGTGTGTGATGGTGCCAGGCCACCAACATGTTGTATGCATATGATGCTTTCAATATTAAATGTCCCAGCATGCTTCACATAGACTTGATGTTACTACCCAGTGAGAAGAGGCAAACCAATTCCTTTCCATGTCCCAATTCTCCTCTGGTCCCAATTAGTTTGATTTACCAAAAAGATGTGATATAAATATATATGATTAATAATCATCCAGAAAGGAATAAGTTGATTAGGGATAGTCAACACGGTTTTGTGAAGGGTAGATTGTCCCTCTCAAACCTTATTGAGTTCTTTGAGAAGGTGACCAAACAGGTGGATGAGGGTAAAGCTGTTGATGTGGTGTATATGGATTTCAGTAAGATGTTCGATAAGATTCTGCATGGTAGGCTATTGCAGAAAATACAGAGGCATGGGACTGAGGGTGATTTAGCGGTTTGGATCAGAAATTGGCTAGCTGAAAGAAGGCAGAGGGTGGTAGTTGATGCGGTACACCACTAGTAACTGAACTCCAGGATGAATATTTCCCATCAATCACCACCCTGCAACAGTAGTAGAGTCACCAGCTTTAAGTGCATTTAAATTGTCATTGGATAGACATATGGATGAGAATGGAATAGTGTAGGTTAGATGTGCTTCAGATTGGTTCCACAGGTCGACGCAACATAGAGGGCCGAAGAGCAGTACAGGCCCTATGTTCTATATATATATAGAACATAGAACAATACAGTGCAGACAGGCCCTTCAGCCCTCGTTGTTGCACCAACCTGTGAACTATTCTCAGCTTGTCCCCCTACATTATCCCAAAATCATCCATGTGCTTATCAAAGGATTGTTTAAATCTCCCTAATGTGGCTGAGTTGACTACCTTAGCAGGTAGGGCATCCCACGCCCTTACCACTCTCTGCGTAAAGAACTTGCCTCTGACATCAGTCTTAAATCTATCACCCCTCAATTTGTAGCTATGCCCCCTCGTACAAGCTGACGTCATCATCCTAGGAAAAAGTCTTTCACTGTCTACCCTATCTAATCCTCTGATCATCTTGTATGTCACGACCAACTCCCCCCCTTAGCCTCCTTCTTTCCAATGAGAAAAAACCCAAATCTCTCAGCCTTTCCTCATAAGACCTTCCCTCCAGACCAGGCAACATCCTGGTAAATCTCCTCTGCATCTTTTCCGATGCTTCCACATCCTTTCTGTAATGGGGCAACCAGAACTGTACACGATATTCCAAGTGTGGTCACATCAGTGTTTTGTATAGTTGCAGCACGATATTGCGGTTCCGGAACTCAATCCCTCTACCAATGAAACCTAACACACCGTATGCCTTCTTAACAGCACTATCCATCTGGGTGGCAACTTCCAGGGATCTATGCACATGGACTCCAAGATCCCTCTGCACATCCACACTACCAAGAATCTTTACATTGACCAAGTACTCTGCCATCCTGTTATTCTTCCCAAAATGCATCACCTCACATTTAGCTGCATTGAACTCCATTTGCCACCTTTCAGCCCAATTCTGCAGTTTATCCCAATACCCCTGCAACCTGTAACATTCTTCCAAATTGTCCACCACTCCATCGACTTTAGTGTCGTCTGCAAACTTACTAATCCGTCCACCTATGCCTACGTGTAAGTCATTTATAAAAATGACAAACAGCAGTGGTCCCAAAACACCACTTGTAACTGGACTCCAGACTGAATATTTTCCATCAACCACCACTCGCTGCCTCTTCTAGAAAGCCAGTTTCTAATCCAAACTTATCACCCTCAATCCCATGCCTCTGCATTTCTCCAACAGCCTACCATGTGGAACCTTATCAAAGGCTTTACTGAAGTCCACGCCAACTGCCCTACCCTCATCTACATGCTTGGTCACCTTCTCAAAAAACTCAGAGGTTTGTGAAATAGGACCTGCCCTTGACAAAACCATGTTGACTATCTGAAATCAAATTGTTGCTTGCTAGATGATTAAAAATCTTATCTCTTATAATCCTTTCCAAAACCTTTCTGATAACAGAAGTAAGGCTCACTGGTCTATAATTACCCAAGTCATCTCTGCTGCCCTTATTGAAAAAGGGCACAACCTTTACAATCCTCCAGTCCTCAGGTATTAAACCCGTAGACAATGACGACTCAAATATCAAAGCCAAAGGCTCTGCTATCTCCTCCCTAGCTTCCCAGAGAATCCTCAGATAAATCCCATCTGGCCCAGGGGACTTGCCTACTTTCACTCCTTCTAGAATTGATAACACCTGTGCGTAACTAACCTCGATTCTTTCTAGTTAATATCTTGTATCTCATTCTTCTCCTCTACAATATTCTTCTTTTCCTGAGTGCACACTGATGAGAAATGTTCACTTAGCACCTCTCCGATCTCTACAGGGTTCACACTCAACTTCCTACTCCTGTCTTTGACTGGCCCTATTCCGACCCTAATCATCCTTTTATTCCTCATCTTTTATTCTACTTGCTAAAGACTGCTCGTGTCCTCTCTTTGCTCTTCTTAACTCTCTCTTTAAATCCTTCCGATCTGATCTGTAACTCTCCATCGCCTCACCTGTACCATCTTGCCTCATCAACACATAAGCGTCTTTCTTCTTCTTAACAAGAGATGCAATTTCTGTAGAAACCATGGTTCCCTTACCTTATCACTTCCTGCCTGCCTGACAAGGACATATATATCAAGGAACATGCAATATCAAGGAACATGCAATATCTGTTCCTTCACCCAGCTCCACATTTCGATTGTCTGCTTCCCCTGCATTTTGCTACCCCATTCTATGGATCCTAATTCTTGCCTAATCGCATTATAATTGCCCTTGCCCCATCGATAACTCTTGACCTGTGGCATGTACTGATCCCTTTCCATCGCTCAACTAATCGTAACTGAATTATAGTCACTCTCTCCAAAGTGCTCACCTACAACTAAATCAAACACCTGGTCTGGTTCATTACCAAGCACCAGATCCAGTGTGGCCTCCCCTCTTGTCAGCCCTTCGACATACTGTGTCAGGAAACCCTCCTGTACACATTGGACAAAAACTAATCCATCCGACATACCAGAGCTATAACATTTCCAATCAATGTTGGGGAAGTTAAAGTCCCCCATAATGACCACACTGTTCCTTGGAAACAGTAGAGACAGTTGACACTGCCAGTCCCCGAGGCGGCCAGGTCTGTCAATCAAAAGTTGGCGTGGAGGCAGAGCTGAAGAGTCGGACATCGCACAGAGCCGTGGTAATAGGGGACTCCATAGTGAGAGGAACAGACCGGGGTTTTTGTGGCAGCAGGCGGGACTTAAAGATGGTGTGTTGCCTTCCTGGTGCCAGGGTTAAAGACATCACAGACAGAGTGCAGGAAATCCTCAAGGACGAAGGTGAAGAACCTGAGGTGGCGGTACATGTCGGAAAAAATGATGTCGGGAAGAAGAGGAGGAACATACTACAGCGGGACTTCGGAGAACTAGGAAGAAGGCGGGGGGGGGGGGGGGGGGGGGGGGGGGGGGGGGGGGGGGGGGGGGGTGGGGAGGGGACAAACTGGATGTTTAAGAAGGAAATTGAAGGGAAAGTTGGAACAAGGGAAGTCAAGAAAGACAACTGTATCAATGAGGCAGAAAACTCAAAAAGGGATCATGCTGTAAGATTGAGTGAAATAGGAGTGGATGGGAAGGGTGAGGACAGTAACAAATTAAAAATACGATACATGAATGCATGAAGCATTAGAAATAAGATGGATGAGCTTGAGGCTCTTTTGGAAATTGGCAGATACGATATTGTGGGGATAACTGAGACGTGGCTTCAAGTGGACAGGGCCTGGGAAATTATTATTCAAGGCTACACGTGCTATCGTAAGGACAGACTGACAGGCAGAGGGGGTGGGGTGGCCATGTTGGTAAGGGATGATATTCAGTCCCTTGCGCAGGGGGACCTAGAATCAGGGGATGTAGAGTCAGTGTGGATAGAGCTGAGAAATTCTAAGGGTAAAAAGACCCTCTTGGGAGTTATCTACAGGTCCCCAAATAGTAGTCTCGATGTCGCATGTAAGTTGAATCAGGAGCTGAAATTGGCCTGTCGCAAAGATGTCACTACAGTTGTTATGGGGGATTTCAACATGCAGGTCGCCTGGGAGAATCAGGATGGTATTGGACCTCAAGAAAGAGACTTTGTGGAGTGCCTCAGAGATGGATTCTTAGAGCAGCTGGTGCTGGAGCCTACCAGGGAGAAGGCAATTCTGGATCTGGTATTGTGCAACGAACCAGAATTGATCAGGGACCTCAAAGTGAAAGAGCCATTGGGACGTAGTGACCATAATACAATAAGCTTCAATCTGTAATTTGAGAGAGAGAGGGTACAATCAGAAGTGACAATATTTACATTGAATAAAGGGAACTATGGAGCTATGAGGGAGGAGTTGGCCATAGTTCAATGGTGCAATACCTTAGCAGGGATGACAGTGGAGGAACAAGGGCGGATATTTCTGTGTATAATGCAGAAGATGCAGGATCAGTTCATTCCAAACAGGAAGAAAGATCCTAGGAGGCAGCATGGGTGGCCATGGCTGACGAGGGAAGTTAAGAAACATATAAAGTTAAAAGAGAAAAAGTATAACATAGCAAAGATAAGTGGGAAAACGGAGGACTGGGAAGCTTTTAAAGAACAACAGAGGATTACTAAGAAGGAAATATGCAGAGAGAAAAATGAGGTACGAAGGTAAACTAGCCAAAAATATAAAGGAGGATAGTAAAAGATTTTTTAGGTATGTGAAAGGCAAAAAAATGGTTAAAACTAAAATTGGGCCCTTGAAGACAGAAAATGGGGAATATATTATGGGGAACAAAGAAATGGCAGAAGAGTTGAATTGGTACTTCAGATCTGTGTTCACTGGGGAAGACACAAGCAAACTCCTTGAGGTAACAGTGACTGAAGGACCTGAACTTAAGGGAATTTATATTTGCCAGGAATTAGTGTTGGAGAGACTGTTAGGCTTGAAGGTTGATAAGTCCCCGGGGCCTGATGGTCTACAACGCGGGTACTGAAGGAGGTGGCTCGAGAAATCGTGGATGCGTTGGTGATTATTTTCCAGAGTTCAATAGATTCCGGACCAGTTCCTGTGGATTGGAGGGTGGCTAATGTT
>NC_057752.1:15046495-15058962 GCF_004010195.1 Chiloscyllium plagiosum
GGGATCTGATTGAGACATATAAGATTATTAAAGGATTGGACACTCTGGAGGCAGGAAACGTGTTTCCGCTGATGGGTGAGTGCCGAAACAGAGGACACAGCTTAAAAATACGGGGTAGACCATTTAGGACAGAGATGAGGAGAAACGTCTTCACCCAGAGAGTGGTGGCTGTGTGGAATGCTCTGCCCCAGAGGGCAGTGGAGGCCCAGTCTCTGGATTAATTTAAGAAAGAGTTGGATAGAACTCTCAAGAATAGTGGAATCAAGTGTTATGGAGATAAGGCAGGAACAGGATACTGATTAAGGATGATCAGCCATGATCATATTGAATGGTGGTGCAGGCTCGAAGGGCAGAATGGCCTACTCCTGCACCTGTTGTCTATTGTCTTTCACTCCTATCCAGGATAATGTTGCTAATCCTCTCTTCCACCTCTCTGGAACTTTGCGGAGGCCTATAGAAAACTCCAAGAAGTGTTACCTCTCCTCTCCTATTTCTAACCTCAGCCCACACTACCTCAGTAGATGAGTCCTCACCAAAAGTTCTCTCAGCCACCGTTATACTATCTTTGACTAACAAGGCCACGCCTCCCCCTCTTTTACCGCCTTGCCTGTTTTTAATAAAAGATCTAAACCCTGGAACCTGCACCATCCATTCCTCACCCTGCTCTGTCCATGTCTCCAAAATGGCCACAACATCGAAGTCCCAGGTACCTGTGCTGCAAGCTCACCAACCTTATTTCAGATACTTCTGGCATTTGAAGGAGACACACTTCAAACCAGCTTGCTGCCTGCCAGCACATTCCTGTGACCCTGAAATCCTGTCCCTGTCCTTCCTACTCTCATCCTCCTGTGCACTGCAGCTACACCTCCAGTTCCCATCCCCCTGCTGAGCTAGTTTAAACCCATCCAAATAGCACCAGCAAATTTCCCACGCAGGATATTAGTACCCCTCTGGTTCAAGTGAAGACCATCCTGTTTGTACAAGTCCCACCTTCCCCAGAATGACCCCCAATTATCCAAAAACCTGAAACCTTCCCACTGCACCATCCTTGCAGCCACGTGTTTAGCTGATATCTCTCCCTATTCCTTGCCTTGCTATCATATGGCACGGGTAACAATCCAGAGGTAACAACTCTGCTTGTTCTAGCTCTCAGCTTCCACCCTAGCTCCCTGAAATCCTACCCTCTTTCTACCTATGGCATTGGTGCCTACGTGGACAACAACTTGAGGCTGGTCACCCTCTCCCTCAGGACCCCAAAGATACGATCCGAGATATCACGGACCCTGGAACCTGGGAGGCAACACATCAACCGCGAGTCTCGTTTGTTCCTTACAAGCCTTCTATTTGAGTCTCTAACTATCGAGTCCCCAATGCCTAACACTCTCTTCCTTTCCCTCCTTCCCTTCTGGGCAACAGGGACAGGCTCTGTGCCAGAGACCTAGGCCCCACTGCTTTCCCCTGGTAAGTCATCCCCCTCAACAGTATCCAAAACGGTATACATGTTTTTCAGGGGAACGACCACAGGGGATCCCTCCACTGACTGTTTTTCCCCCTTTCAAACAGTCACCCAGCTTTCTTCTTGCCGAGGAGTAACTACTTCCCTGTAACTCCTATCTATCACAGCCTCTGCCTCCTGAATGATCCGAAGTTCATTCAGCTCCCGCTCCAGTTCCCTAACACGGTCTTGGAGGAGCAAAAGTTGGGTGCACTTCCTGCAGATGTACTTGGATGAGACACTATTGGTGTCCCTGACCTCAAACAACAGGAAGAACATTACTCTCCCTGTACTGCCATCCCTGCTAGTCCCCTAGTCACAAAGTAAAAAAGAGACACTTACCTGATATGTCCCTGATCTTTAAGCATATAGCTCAATGTCAGAAACAAGTCAGCCAGGTTCCTGATGTAACAAATAAAGAGCCTGTTTTACTGAAAAAATGTAAAGATTATTAACAAAAGCTTTAAACTATGCAAATAGATACGTCTTAGAAACCAATGCACGTACACAACCTCCAAGACTTGGGGGAGAAAAATATTAAAATGCTGCAGTATTTTCTCATAAGCTTACCTTGTATATATTTTATTATCTTTGGCTAAGTATGAGTTAAATTCAGAAAAAAAACCACTTAGTCACTGACTGTCCACATGTAACCAATGTCACTTTGCACAAAAGCTGTTGGCAGTGGGATTTCTCTTGGGATCTGATGTGGCTGGCTGAATCTGTTGTTATTTAAATAGAGTGTTACAGTTCCCCAATTCTCCTTTTAAAAACTCTCAGATTGCAGCAGTGAAGGCTGTGAAAGCAGTGTAGGAGCCCTCCATTTTTGGTGATATGGTCTTCCAACTTTGAGAGCTTTACAACTCTCAAACTTCAACATGAGGATTTTCAATGAAAAGTGGGGGGAGTGGAGGGAGCTGTTGTTATAGACAAGCTATCTTCTCGGACTCTGTTCAAATCCTCTCTGAAGATGTTCAGCTTGACATCTCTGTCCAGGCAGATTGGTTCTTGCAAATGCAATATGAAGATATATCCAGTCAATTTCATTGTCCAACCATAAGCACTTTGTAAAACAAAATATGACATAGGCACATAAAGAGATATTAGGTCAAAGAGGTAGCTTCTAAGTAATGTCTTAAAGGAAGAAAGTGAGGCCGAGGTAGGGAAAGGGAATTCAGTGCTTGGGACCTCAGCAACTGCATGCCCAGCCATGGATAGTGGCACAATTAAAATTGAGATGCTAACAGGCCAAAGTGAAAGGAACCCTAAAAACTAAGAGTTGTTGGTCTGGGGGAGATTGCTGAGTTGAGGAGAGTCTTGAAGACAAGGTTAAGAATTTTTAAATCAAAACATGCTTGACCAGGAGCAAGTATAGGTCAGTGAGCTCATGTGAGACATGAAAGTTGAGACATGGCCAGCAGAGTTCTGAATGACCTAGGTTTACGGAGGGTGGAATGTGAGAGACCAGCCAAGAGTATATTAGAATAACTGAGTCTGGAAATAACAAAGGCGCAAATGGGAGTTCAGCAGGTGAACTGAGACAGGGTAAAGTCTGGAAACGTTATGGAGGTGGCAATGGGTTTTCTTAGTGATGGCATGTTTTGTGTGGTCCAAAGCACATCAGCCAGCAAGGAGATGAATGGAATCATTAGTTTGGAGGTAGAGACTGTCTGACAATTTTGCAGTGGAGGGGTTGAGAGAGGGGTGGTGATGAGGTGATGCAGAGTGCCACCTGCATACATGCGAAAATTAAATCAGATGATGTTACCAAGGCACAGCATCTAGATGAGAAACAGGAGGGGTACAAGAGGTAACTGTTCAGGGACAGGTAAAGAAGCCATTGATTTTGAATCTCTGGCCATGCTTCGGAAGATGAGTTGCTAAAAGAAGTGAGCAGAAGGGCTTGCCATAATCTCCCAATCATCCTTCAATATGAAGAATAGCAAATGTGACATTTTTTTTTTCAAGCAAGGATGTAAGGGTTTTCCGAGTAACTACAGGCCAGTCAATTTAACATCAGTGGTGTGCAAAATTTTAGAAATAATAATTGGGGGAAAAATAAGCAGGCATTTGGGATGGCTTGAGTTATTTAAGGAGAACTGGCTTGGATTGATAAAAGGGAGAGGGTAAACAAAATTGGAAATTACTGGAAAAACTTAGCTGGTCTGAGAAAGCAGAGTTAATGTTTTGGGTCCAGTGGCCCTTCAAAACTGATTGGAAAAGGTTGCTGAAGATGGGGTGGGAGAGGGCTAAGGTGGAGATGGAGCCAGAGAGAGAGAGACACAAACAGTTTGGCAGCCAAAGGAATGGGAAATTGTGTTTGATTGACCAAGAATGTTGATGAAGGGAATGCAATAGTTTTTTTTTTTCTATATAGATTTTTAAGAAAGTGTTTTAGAAGGTACCTTCATAAAAGGCTGGTTAACAAAGTTGATGTTCATGAAATACCAGTATCCAAGGGTTAGAAAAATTGGTCCAATTCAGGGAATCATGGTAACTGGAGGATAGTAGCCAGTGGAGTTTCCCAAGGGTCAGTGCTAGGCCACTGCTTTGTTTATTTATAGATATATATGGCTTGCATTAATAAATATTAAGTAAAATTTCAAAATTTGCCGATGGTGCTAAACATAGACGTGTGACAAATGGTGAAAACACAGGTTAGCAAAGTGGACGTGAGTGTTAGGTGATACGTTATTGCAGAAGGGATGGGGAACGGCACAGTTCTAAAGTGTGTGCAGTGACAGAGAGACCTGGGGGGTACACATGCAGATATTTTTGAAGGTGACAGCAAATGGGACCTTGAGCTTCACAAATAGAGGTATCAAGTACAAAAGCAGGAAGTGATACTGAACCATTATAAAGCTCTGGTTAGATCCCAACTCATGTATTTTGTCCAGTTGTGCGCACCACACCTTAGGAAGACTGTGAGGGCCATTGAAAGGATGTAGAGTTGATTTACCAAAATGGTTCCAGGAATCAGGATTTCATCTCCAAAGTTAGCTTGGAGAAGTTGAGGTTGGAGATTAGATAGAAGTGTACACATTGATGGTAGGCTTAAATGGTAGGTTGGTTGTCCCAGTGAATGTATTTCTTTGTCCCTCAACTCTACTTTTTGTCCCCCATCCAGCCTCTTCCAATCTGCATCTATGTAAAAACAATGACTGCAGATGCTGGAAACCAGATTGTAGATTAGAGTGGTGCTGGAAAAGCACAGCAGTTCAGGCAGCATCCGAGGAGCAACAAAATCGACGTTTCGGGCAAAAGCCCTTCATCAGGAATACTGTATTCCTGATGAAGGGCTTTTGCCCGAAACGTCGATTTATTTGCTCCTCGGATGCTGCCTGAACTGCTGTGCTTTTCCAGGACCACTCTAATCTACAATCTGCATCTATGGCTGTTCCAATGCTCTGCATCATTTCAGCAGTTTCCAGTTTCCTGGCACCAGTTGTCCCCTTGCAGCTGCATATTTAATCTCTCCTAACCTCCATCTTTATTTTTGATTCTTCCTTGAACAGAGGCCTGACCTGCCCTGTCCACTGCCACTCTCTCTCTGCTGGCTGAAATTGCTTTCATGATGAGCAACTTCACCTTTAACTTGTTGCACTTTCTTCGAGCAAAAGGTGTTAGATGAGATTAGATTAGATTACTTAGTGTGGAAACAGGCCCTTCGGCCCAACAAGTCCACACCGCCCCGCCGAAGCGCAACCCACCCATACCCCTACATTTACCCCTTACCTAATACTACAGGCAATTTAGCATGGCCAATTCACCTAACCTGCACATCTTTGGACTGTGGGAGGAAACCAGAGCACCCGGAGGAAACCCACGCAGACATGGGGAGAACGTGCAAACTCCACACAGTCAGTCGCCTGAGGCGGAAATTGAACCCGGGTCTCTGGCGCTGTGAGGCAGCAGTGCTGACCACTGTGCCACCATGCTGCCCCTAACATTCCTTGTTCAGCTTCATAAGACTTTGGCGAGGCCACTCTTAGAGTATTGCATTTAATTCTGGTTGCGACATTACAAGAGGGATGTGGAGGCTTTGGAGAGAGTGCAGTAGATGTTTACTAGGATGCTGCCTGATTAGAGGGTATGAGCTATAAGGAGAGGCTAGAAAAACTTGGGTTGTTTTCTTTGGAGCTGCAGAGGCTGAAGGGAGACTTGATAGAAGTCTATAAAGTCATGAGATACATAGATAGGGTTGTCGGTCAGAATTGTTTTTCTCCCAAGCGTTGCAATGTCTAATACTAGCATTTAAGGTGAGAGGGGGAAAGTTCAAAGGAGACGTTTGGGTCAACTATTTTGCACAGAGTGATAGGAATCTGGAACGTGTCGCTGGTGGTGGTGATGGAGGCAGATATGATCGGGGTATTTAGGGGACTTTTAGATAAGCACATGAATATGCAAGGGATGCAGGGATATGGACCAAAGGCAGTCAAAAGGGATTAATTTGGTGTCATGTTCAGCACAACATCATGTGTTTCAGTCTTATTGAGGCTATTCCTTCAACACTCTTTTTTTTTGGCACATTGATTGTACGTTGTCCCTTTGCTCTTTCGCCATGAACAGGAAAGTTTTATTAATCTTGTTTCCAATTTCCATCATTCTCTCCAATTGTCCTGGTCTTCATCGGTCTCCATTTTTGAAGACGTTATCAACTAATATTCACAACAAGCCCACACACTTCCAAAAGCTACATTGACTACACCACCTCAGTTCCCAGTGGATGACAGTGGAGCGGTGTTGGAAGAGGATGGTGTAATCACCATGTCAAAAGCTGCAAACAGGTCAAAGAGGAAAAGGAGAGACAGTTTGCACGTGGACTGCAGCAGTTCAAGAAAGCAGCCACACTACCTTCTCAAGGCAAATAGGTATGGGCAATAAGTGCTCACCAGTCAGCAATGCCCACGTACCAGACATGAATAAAAAGAAGTTTACCTTTGTCGCAGTAACACAGGATTTCAATTGTGACCTTGATAGGAGCTCTTATGAGACTGTGGCAGGACAGAAACCTGATGGGAGGGATTCAGACATGGAGTTCTGGGAAAGATGGGAACAGATTTGAGAGGCGACAACACGTTCAAGGACTTTGGAGAGGAAATTGTGGTTAGAGACAGAACAGTAGTTTGCAAGAATGGTGGGCTTGAGGAGGTATGATCACGGCAGATTTGAGGGACAGATGGATAGAGCTGCAGGGAAAACTATTAACAATATCAGGTAACAAGGGAATCAGGAAGGAAGTTTAGTGGGAATAGGGTTGAAGGAACATGACGTAAAATGCATGGTCAAGATGAACTTGGTGCAAGGGGGGCTAAGAGAGAAGCCAGAGAAAATTAAGAATTCAGGGAGAGGGCAAGGAGGAGCTTTAAAAGAAGTTTGGTTAGGTGAGCTTGTGGAAAAGAGGTATGCAGTTGAGTTAGCTAGTCAGATAGGTTTGAGTAGCAAAGTGCGTGAACTCCATGCATTTGTTGTTGGAGGTGAGGGAGGAGAAAACGGGGAAGGGAAGTTTAAGAAGACAGTTTGCAATGGAAAAAGGAAGTCAGAGCAATCTTTGTATTTGGGGTGATCTTTGAACAGTGAGCGGTTTGAGATGAGAAGAGCTGGATCCAATAGTGCTTTATGTGATTCAGCCATATCCGTTATCCACTGTACCCATTTCTCTGGGTGCTCTGGTTTCCTCCCACAGTCCAAAGATGTGCAGGTTAAGTGAATTGGCCATGCTTAAATTGTCAATTAGGTGCATTAGTCAGAGGGAAAAAGAGTTTGGATGGGTCACTCTTTGGAGGGTTGGTATGGACCTGTTGGACTAAAGGGCCTGTTTCCACACTGTAGGGAATCTAATAATAAAGTTGTCTACTTTGGAATTAAAGAAATTGGGAAGAGGGCTGTTTGAGGGAAATGCCCCTGCTGAGAGGGATTGATGGTTTATTAGGACTAGTGATGGTAGTAGTAAGGATGCAGTCGTGTAAATCAATAGCTACAGAAATGTAGTGTTGAATGTGTTGTAAGTGAATTGGAAGACAAATTTTATCCAAGGACAAATATAGAAGCTTCAGATTGAAGGTCATTGACCTGAAATGTTAACTCTGTTCCTCTCCATGGATGCTGCCAAACCTATTGAGTTTTTTTTTTAAGCTTTTTTGCTTTTGTTTCAGATCTCAACATCAACAGTATTTTGTTCTTTCAAAGAAGAAGGTAGGGTTGGACCATGGAAAGGGATGTTGGTGGAAGTGGTACAAGTGTGTGATCAGAGATGGACTAACCTGTGGTTGGGAAGAGTGAGGCCATATGAGTTGGGGATGGCTGTAAATAAAATTCTAGGCAAAACTCAACCACTGGTCTCAGCCAGGCACAGTGAGGGAGCTTGCATGGTTTTCCTTGTTCTGCCCAAAAAGGGAAGGAATCAAGCAGGCACCCCTCTAGTTCATCCCAACAGTGTTCGTTAGTTGTAGTGAACCAAATATTAGCTTCCCATTAATTGAACCTCACTGTCCATCTTTTACAGACCATGCAGAGTTTCATTTGTGACACGACATTACTTATTGTGGACTTTATCACTGACAGATATCCTAACTTCTGTTTGTACTTTGTATCCTTTTTAAAAAAAAAAGCCACCTGCAGCACTTCTGCTCTCTGACCAGGTCTTCCTATACGATAAAGTTGAATTTGGCTGAATGGGTGAATTGGATAATATTAGTGCTGGAAATCTGAAATAAAAACAAAATGCTGAAAATAGTTGGCAGCGGAGTAAAATTGTTCTCAATATTAACACTGTCCAAGATGCTGCCAGCTGTGCTGAGTATTTCTTGCACTTAATTTTTTTTTAAATTACTGCTGACCCTTCTACCTAAGTCGTTGCATAATCTTTGAAAAGAAACCACAAATTCATACATCTGGTCTAAACACAGCATTAAATAGTCATGTTAAAGAAAAGATCAGTCATATCATATTTCATGAACGATTCATGTGATAATTGAGCTTTGTGAAACACCAATGAAAAGAAAATTGCCAAATAATGGGTTAGGTGAAACGCTCCTCAGATTAGGGTGGAGTTTTGCTGTCGTCCTTCAGAGCTGATGATTCAAGGTGACAAAACTAAAAGAAAACATTTTACTGAAACCTGCGTCACGTTTTTACTTGCCTTAAGCTCAGTTTACAAAGTTTAGTATTGCAAGTATCACTTTTAAAAACATCAGGGCTTTTCTTTTCTCTGTGATTTTCTTCTCCCTGGAGGCACTGATTTCTGAAGGAATGCAGCTCCATTGTTGCCTAACATACTGAGTGACCATCGTTCATGTCCAAACAGCAGACATATCACTGATTGATTGATTGTATTGGCTAATAAGCCTGGCCAAGTGACTGACCTGACCATGGGAGAACGTTTTGGAAACTGTGACCACAACTCTTGAAGTTTTACGATAGCTATGAACAGGATAAGTAAGGACCTTGGAGTAAGGTACTAAATTGTGGGAGGGCAAATTATGTCAGTATTAGGCACGAACTAGGGAGAGTTAGTTGGGAGCAGCTGTTATCGGGCAAGTCCACGTTTGACAAGTAGGAGTTGTTTAAAGTCCTACTGAGGCATGAGATTGAAGGTAATTTAGCAGTTTGGATTAGAAACTGGCTTTATGAAAGAAAGCAGCGAGTGGTGGTTGATGGAAAATATTCAGCCGGGAGTCCGGTTACTAGTGGTGTGCCACAAGGATCTGTTTTGGGACCACTGCTGTTTGTCATTTTTATAAATGACTTAGACGCAGGCATAGGTGGATAGATTAGTAAATTTGCAGATGACATTAAAGTCGGTGGAGTAGTGGACAATTTGGAAGAATGTTACAGGTTGCTGGGGAGATTTAGATAAGCTGCAGGATTGGGCGGAGAGGTGGCAAATGGAATTCAATGCAGCTAAATGTGAGGTGATGCACTTTGGGAAGAATAACAGGAAGGCAGAGTACTGGATCAATGGAAATATTCTTGGTAGTGTGGATGTGCAGAGGGATCTTGGAGTCCATGTACATAGATCCCTGAAAGTTGCCACCCAGGTGGATAGTGCTGTTAAGAAGGCATACACTGTGTTAGGTTTCATTTGTAGAGGGATTGAGTTCCGGAGCCGCAATGTCATGCTGCAACTATACAAAACGCTGGTGCGGCCACACTTGGAATATTGTGTACAGTTCTGGTCGCCCCATTACAGAAAGGATGTGGAAGCATTAGAAAAGGTGCAGAGGAGATTTACCAGGATGTTGCCTGGTCTGGAGGGAAGGTCTTATGAGGAAAGGCTGAGAGACTTGGGTCTGTTCTCATTGGAAAGAAGAAGGCTAAGAGGGGATTTGATAGAGACATACAAGAGGATCAGAGGATTAGATAGGGTAGACAGTGAAAGTCTTTTTCCAAGGATGATGACGTCAGCTTGTACGAGGGGGCATAACTACAAATTGAGAGGTGACAGATTTAAGACAGATGTCAGAGGCAGGTTCTTTACGCAGAGAGTGGTAAGGGCGTGGAATGCCCTACCTGCCAATGTAGTTAACTTAGCCACATTATGGAGATTTAAACAATCCTTGGATGAGCACATGGATGACGATGGGATAGTGTAGGGGGACGAGCTGAGAATAGTTCACGGGTCGACGCAACATCGAGGGCCAAAGGGCCTGTTCTCCACTATATTGTTCTATGATCAGGGTTCAGGGCCAGCATGTTCCAGGAAGGAACATGCTGGCCAAGGATGGCAAAGTAAGGGACCCTTGGATAATGAGGGAGGTGGTGAATTTAGTCAAAAAGCAAAAGGAAATTTATGTAAGGGTTAGAAAGCCAAAATCGAACAGGGTCCATTAGGAATATAAAGAAAGCAGGAAAGTACTCTAGCAGGGAATTAGGAGAAAATGAGGGGACATGAAATGTCCTTGTCAATTAGGGTTAAAGAGAAACCCAAGGCATTTTATACATTAAAAGCAAGAGGATAACTAGGGAGAGGGTAGGACCACTCGAGGATAAAGGCGGAAACTTGTGCTTAGAGGCACAGGATATGGGTGAGATCCTAAATGAGTACTTTGCATCAGTATTCACCAAGGAGAAGGCTGAGGAGGAGAGTGAGATGATGGTGGGGCATGCTAATACTCCAGGGCATTTTGAGATCCACAAAGAAGTGCTGTTGGGTCTCTTTAAGAGCATTAAGGTGGATAAGAGCCCAGCAGAGAGGCAAGAGAGGAGATTACTGGGACCTTGACTAAGAGTTTTGTATCCTATAGCCACTGGAGAGATCACAGAGGACTTGCAAGTAGCTAATGCTGTTCCTGTATTCAGTAAGGGAAATAAGGATTATCCAGGAAGTTATAGACTGGTGAGTCTCAGATTGGTAATTGAGAAGCAATTGGAGAGGATTCTTAGGATAGAATTTACATACATTTGGAAAAATGTGGTCTAATTAGGGACGGTCGGCATGGCTTTGTGCAAGACAGGTCATGTCTTGCAAACTTGATTTTTTTTAAGAGGCGATAAGGGTGATCGATGAGGGTAAGAGCAGTGGATGGTGTATACGTGGATTTTAGTAAGGTTTTCGACAAGGTAGGCTCATCCAGAAGATTAAGATGCATGGGATCCATGGTGACATCGCCGTGTGGATTCAGAATTAGCTTGCCCATAGAAGACAGACGGTGGTGGAAGGGTGTTTTTTCTGGCTGAAGGTCCATGACTACTGGTGTTCCACAGAGATCCATACTAGGACCTCTGTTGTTTGTGATTCATATAAATGACTCGGATGGAAACATAGATGGATGAGTTTGTAAGTTTGCAGATGATGATGTAGCAAAGTGGAGGTCGACACCCTTCTGATAATTAAAACCAAAACACCCAGAAAAGCTTGCCTCGCTTTGTAATATGATAAAGAGGTGTGACAAGGGGTACAGCCTACCTCTCGATCCCCAATCTGTTATAAAGGAGTGGTTAAATGAAATGAAATCCTTTCACTCACTCTTTCATCAACAAGTAACAATTTATTCATTTAACCCTAACAGTGAACAAATTAACAGAAATACTAACAAGGTAAAAACAATGACTGCAGATGCTGGAAACCAGATTCTGGATTAATGGTGCTGGAAGAGCACAGCAGTTCAGGCAGCGCCCAAAGAGCAGCGAAATCGACGTTTCAGGCAAAAGCCCTTCATCAGGAATAAAGCTGAAGGGCTTTTGCCCGATACGTCGATTTCACTGCTCTTTGGGCGCTGCCTGAACTGCTGTGCTCTTCCAGCACCATTAATCCAGAATTACTAACAAACCAAACAATTCCTCTCTAACTACCTATTCCCAAATAAAGCAAGGTTCTAATAGGATGCTGTTTGAATAAATACAAGTCCCACTTTTATAAATCCAAGTAATAAGAAAACAATAAATTAAAACTTAGTCTCTCAAAGTTCACTCAATGGGTCTTCCAGAACTTTCTGTATCTTCTTCCATTGTCTTCCTCTGTCTGAAATATCTTCTCTGACGTTTTCTCTAAAATTTCTTTTGCCTGGAATATTATCGAAAAGTACTGTGCTATGTTTCAGAGATTGTGTTCTGTTTTACGGAGCATGGCGATTTCTTGTGAGAGCCCAATATTTATTTCTCAGATGGCAGGTTTGCTTTCTCCTCAGATGGCAGTTGGTTCTGCCTGATTTTCCAAAATGCCCTCATCTTTATACCTTTGATGGCATATTAATTTCTTTACAATCGATTGGTTTGAGGTCATCAAAACCAACAGTTTTAAATTTAATTAGGTTTTGGTATCCAGGGCCTGGTTTAAATTAATTAGCTAATATTCGGGCTGGTGGCCTTAGCATCAAAACAAGCCGAGGTTGCCAACAACACTGCCAATTGATACATGTGTTTCAATTTGAACACCTGCAATACTACTGCCCACAGACATTGATTTTTAAATCTCCAAGCTTTGGAAAGCACATCATCTCTTAAAGGGACCAAGCACTTTATTAACTCCTGC